>NW_026068725.1:0-15620 GCF_014885135.2 Alexandromys fortis
ACCAGCCTGGTCTACAGAGCTAGTTCCAGGACAGGCTCCAAAGCCACAGAGAAACCCTGTCTCGAAAAACCAAAAAAAAAAAAAAAAAAAAAATTCATTTATGTTTTGGCATAGGAAAATGTTGCTCAAATTACCCTAGCAAATCTTTAGTTGATAATTTTTTTTTAAATCTGCCCTCTAAATTATTTATGTGGCTTTTAGAGGAAAGAAAATACTGAAGAGTATAGAGAAGTTGTAGAAGCTCCTGCCTATGAGTGATAGGACCTAGGACCTGTGACCTTTATTCGCATCAAAGGCAAGAAACACAAGACCCCTCAGAACACTGGCTGAGATGAACTGCTTCAGGTTATAAAATAAACAGCTAAGGGTAAGGGGAGAAGTAGCTTAGCATATACACAATTCAGCTTAGCCCCACCCCACGTCCTGCGCCTTGTACAATCAGCATTGCACAGTCTACTGAGTAAGAGCCACTCTTTCCTGTAAGCTTGCAGTCAGGGTCAGGTGTGAATGCTCCCGACAGATGAGGAAGAACTTGGAAGGGCTTCACACACTGTAGAATACTGAGTATACTGGGGGCTGGAGAGATGGCTCAGAGGTTAAGAGCACTGCCTGCTCTTCCAAAGGTCCTGAGTTCAATTCCCAGCAACCACATGGTGGCTTACAACCATCTGTAATGAGGTCTGGTGCCCTCTTCTGGCCTTCAGGCAGACATGCAGGGAGAACACTGTATACATAATAAATAAATAAATATTAAAAAAAAGAATACTGAGTATACACAGACAATGAGCTGTCAGCTGTGTATCCTGGGGATGGTGTCTGTACCGTGGGGTTGCCATCAGTTAATGGACCCTGATTGTCACTAAACCATCCCTGTGGGAGTCAGTTCCTGTGTCAGGTATGCCCTTCCCATGGCAGAAGCACCCCTCCATCTGAGAATGACTCATGACAGGGAGCTGATACAAATGCATCATGACAAAACTCATGACAGGGAGCTGATACAAATGCATCAACAGAAGTCTCCCCCGAGAACAGAAAAATAACCGAACACTTCAACAGAAGACAGGAGTGTAGAAAGTTCTAGAAATTGCATAAGGAAGAGCAATAGACACTCGCTGTGTCTGTTAAGATTCTATGGGGCAGACTGATGGTGTGTGTCAGGGGGGCACTGTGGGGTCGGTTGCCTTGTGTGGGATTGGAGAGCAGACTGTCCATTCAGAGGTGATGAAAAGAGATCTAGTCCATGTCCTTAGGAAGAGCAATAGACACTCGCTGTGTCTGTTAAGATTCTATGGGGCAGACTGATGGTGTGTGTCAGGGGGGCACTGTGGGGTCGGTTGCCTTGTGTGGGATTGGAGAGCAGACTGTCCATTCAGAGGTGATGAAAAGAGATCTAGTCCATGTCCTTAGGAAGAGCAATAGACACTCGCTGTGTCTGTTAAGATTCTATGGGGCAGACTGATGGTGTGTGTCAGGGGGGCACTGTGGGGTCGGTTGCCTTGTGTGGGATTGGAGAGCAGACTGTCCATTCAGAGGTGATGAAAAGAGATCTAGTCCATGTCCTTAGGAAGAGCAATAGACACTCGCTGTGTCTGTTAAGATTCTATGGGGCAGACTGATGGTGTGTGTCAGGGGGGCACTGTGGGGTCGGTTGCCTTGTGTGGGATTGGAGAGCAGACTGTCCATTCAGAGGTGATGAAAAGAGATCTAGTCCATGTCCTTAGGAAGAGCAATAGACACTCGCTGTGTCTGTTAAGATTCTATGGGGCAGACTGATGGTGTGTGTCAGGGGGGCACTGTGGGGTCGGTTGCCTTGTGTGGGATTGGAGAGCAGACTGTCCATTCAGAGGTGATGAAAAGAGATCTAGTCCATGTCCTTAGGAAGAGCAATAGACACTCGCTGTGTCTGTTAAGATTCTATGGGGCAGACTGATGGTGTGTGTCAGGGGGGCACTGTGGGGTCGGTTGCCTTGTGTGGGATTGGAGAGCAGACTGTCCATTCAGAGGTGATGAAAAGAGATCTAGTCCATGTCCTTAGGAAGAGCAATAGACACTCGCTGTGTCTGTTAAGATTCTATGGGGCAGACTGATGGTGTGTGTCAGGGGGGCACTGTGGGGTCGGTTGCCTTGTGTGGGATTGGAGAGCAGACTGTCCATTCAGAGGTGATGAAAAGAGATCTAGTCCATGTCCTTAGGAAGAGCAATAGACACTCGCTGTGTCTGTTAAGATTCTATGGGGCAGACTGATGGTGTGTGTCAGGGGGGCACTGTGGGGTCGGTTGCCTTGTGTGGGATTGGAGAGCAGACTGTCCATTCAGAGGTGATGAAAAGAGATCTAGTCCATGTCCTTAGGAAGAGCAATAGACACTCGCTGTGTCTGTTAAGATTCTATGGGGCAGACTGATGGTGTGTGTCAGGGGGGCACTGTGGGGTCGGTTGCCTTGTGTGGGATTGGAGAGCAGACTGTCCATTCAGAGGTGATGAAAAGAGATCTAGTCCATGTCCTTAGGAAGAGCAATAGACACTCGCTGTGTCTGTTAAGATTCTATGGGGCAGACTGATGGTGTGTGTCAGGGGGGCACTGTGGGGTCGGTTGCCTTGTGTGGGATTGGAGAGCAGACTGTCCATTCAGAGGTGATGAAAAGAGATCTAGTCCATGTCCTTAGGAAGAGCAATAGACACTCGCTGTGTCTGTTAAGATTCTATGGGGCAGACTGATGGTGTGTGTCAGGGGGGCACTGTGGGGTCGGTTGCCTTGTGTGGGATTGGAGAGCAGACTGTCCATTCAGAGGTGATGAAAAGAGATCTAGTCCATGTCCTTAGGAAGAGCAATAGACACTCGCTGTGTCTGTTAAGATTCTATGGGGCAGACTGATGGTGTGTGTCAGGGGGGCACTGTGGGGTCGGTTGCCTTGTGTGGGATTGGAGAGCAGACTGTCCATTCAGAGGTGATGAAAAGAGATCTAGTCCATGTCCTTAGGAAGAGCAATAGACACTCGCTGTGTCTGTTAAGATTCTATGGGGCAGACTGATGGTGTGTGTCAGGGGGGCACTGTGGGGTCGGTTGCCTTGTGTGGGATTGGAGAGCAGACTGTCCATTCAGAGGTGATGAAAAGAGATCTAGTCCATGTCCTTAGGAAGAGCAATAGACACTCGCTGTGTCTGTTAAGATTCTATGGGGCAGACTGATGGTGTGTGTCAGGGGGGCACTGTGGGGTCGGTTGCCTTGTGTGGGATTGGAGAGCAGACTGTCCATTCAGAGGTGATGAAAAGAGATCTAGTCCATGTCCTTAGGAAGAGCAATAGACACTCGCTGTGTCTGTTAAGATTCTATGGGGCAGACTGATGGTGTGTGTCAGGGGGGCACTGTGGGGTCGGTTGCCTTGTGTGGGATTGGAGAGCAGACTGTCCATTCAGAGGTGATGAAAAGAGATCTAGTCCATGTCCTTAGGAAGAGCAATAGACACTCGCTGTGTCTGTTAAGATTCTATGGGGCAGACTGATGGTGTGTGTCAGGGGGGCACTGTGGGGTCGGTTGCCTTGTGTGGGATTGGAGAGCAGACTGTCCATTCAGAGGTGATGAAAAGAGATCTAGTCCATGTCCTTAGGAAGAGCAATAGACACTCGCTGTGTCTGTTAAGATTCTATGGGGCAGACTGATGGTGTGTGTCAGGGGGGCACTGTGGGGTCGGTTGCCTTGTGTGGGATTGGAGAGCAGACTGTCCATTCAGAGGTGATGAAAAGAGATCTAGTCCATGTCCTTAGGAAGAGCAATAGACACTCGCTGTGTCTGTTAAGATTCTATGGGGCAGACTGATGGTGTGTGTCAGGGGGGCACTGTGGGGTCGGTTGCCTTGTGTGGGATTGGAGAGCAGACTGTCCATTCAGAGGTGATGAAAAGAGATCTAGTCCATGTCCTTAGGAAGAGCAATAGACACTCGCTGTGTCTGTTAAGATTCTATGGGGCAGACTGATGGTGTGTGTCAGGGGGGCACTGTGGGGTCGGTTGCCTTGTGTGGGATTGGAGAGCAGACTGTCCATTCAGAGGTGATGAAAAGAGATCTAGTCCATGTCCTTAGGAAGAGCAATAGACACTCGCTGTGTCTGTTAAGATTCTATGGGGCAGACTGATGGTGTGTGTCAGGGGGGCACTGTGGGGTCGGTTGCCTTGTGTGGGATTGGAGAGCAGACTGTCCATTCAGAGGTGATGAAAAGAGATCTAGTCCATGTCCTTAGGAAGAGCAATAGACACTCGCTGTGTCTGTTAAGATTCTATGGGGCAGACTGATGGTGTGTGTCAGGGGGGCACTGTGGGGTCGGTTGCCTTGTGTGGGATTGGAGAGCAGACTGTCCATTCAGAGGTGATGAAAAGAGATCTAGTCCATGTCCTTAGGAAGAGCAATAGACACTCGCTGTGTCTGTTAAGATTCTATGGGGCAGACTGATGGTGTGTGTCAGGGGGGCACTGTGGGGTCGGTTGCCTTGTGTGGGATTGGAGAGCAGACTGTCCATTCAGAGGTGATGAAAAGAGATCTAGTCCATGTCCTTAGGAAGAGCAATAGACACTCGCTGTGTCTGTTAAGATTCTATGGGGCAGACTGATGGTGTGTGTCAGGGGGGCACTGTGGGGTCGGTTGCCTTGTGTGGGATTGGAGAGCAGACTGTCCATTCAGAGGTGATGAAAAGAGATCTAGTCCATGTCCTTAGGAAGAGCAATAGACACTCGCTGTGTCTGTTAAGATTCTATGGGGCAGACTGATGGTGTGTGTCAGGGGGGCACTGTGGGGTCGGTTGCCTTGTGTGGGATTGGAGAGCAGACTGTCCATTCAGAGGTGATGAAAAGAGATCTAGTCCATGTCCTTAGGAAGAGCAATAGACACTCGCTGTGTCTGTTAAGATTCTATGGGGCAGACTGATGGTGTGTGTCAGGGGGGCACTGTGGGGTCGGTTGCCTTGTGTGGGATTGGAGAGCAGACTGTCCATTCAGAGGTGATGAAAAGAGATCTAGTCCATGTCCTTAGGAAGAGCAATAGACACTCGCTGTGTCTGTTAAGATTCTATGGGGCAGACTGATGGTGTGTGTCAGGGGGGCACTGTGGGGTCGGTTGCCTTGTGTGGGATTGGAGAGCAGACTGTCCATTCAGAGGTGATGAAAAGAGATCTAGTCCATGTCCTTAGGAAGAGCAATAGACACTCGCTGTGTCTGTTAAGATTCTATGGGGCAGACTGATGGTGTGTGTCAGGGGGGCACTGTGGGGTCGGTTGCCTTGTGTGGGATTGGAGAGCAGACTGTCCATTCAGAGGTGATGAAAAGAGATCTAGTCCATGTCCTTAGGAAGAGCAATAGACACTCGCTGTGTCTGTTAAGATTCTATGGGGCAGACTGATGGTGTGTGTCAGGGGGGCACTGTGGGGTCGGTTGCCTTGTGTGGGATTGGAGAGCAGACTGTCCATTCAGAGGTGATGAAAAGAGATCTAGTCCATGTCCTTAGGAAGAGCAATAGACACTCGCTGTGTCTGTTAAGATTCTATGGGGCAGACTGATGGTGTGTGTCAGGGGGGCACTGTGGGGTCGGTTGCCTTGTGTGGGATTGGAGAGCAGACTGTCCATTCAGAGGTGATGAAAAGAGATCTAGTCCATGTCCTTAGGAAGAGCAATAGACACTCGCTGTGTCTGTTAAGATTCTATGGGGCAGACTGATGGTGTGTGTCAGGGGGGCACTGTGGGGTCGGTTGCCTTGTGTGGGATTGGAGAGCAGACTGTCCATTCAGAGGTGATGAAAAGAGATCTAGTCCATGTCCTTAGGAAGAGCAATAGACACTCGCTGTGTCTGTTAAGATTCTATGGGGCAGACTGATGGTGTGTGTCAGGGGGGCACTGTGGGGTCGGTTGCCTTGTGTGGGATTGGAGAGCAGACTGTCCATTCAGAGGTGATGAAAAGAGATCTAGTCCATGTCCTTAGGAAGAGCAATAGACACTCGCTGTGTCTGTTAAGATTCTATGGGGCAGACTGATGGTGTGTGTCAGGGGGGCACTGTGGGGTCGGTTGCCTTGTGTGGGATTGGAGAGCAGACTGTCCATTCAGAGGTGATGAAAAGAGATCTAGTCCATGTCCTTAGGAAGAGCAATAGACACTCGCTGTGTCTGTTAAGATTCTATGGGGCAGACTGATGGTGTGTGTCAGGGGGGCACTGTGGGGTCGGTTGCCTTGTGTGGGATTGGAGAGCAGACTGTCCATTCAGAGGTGATGAAAAGAGATCTAGTCCATGTCCTTAGGAAGAGCAATAGACACTCGCTGTGTCTGTTAAGATTCTATGGGGCAGACTGATGGTGTGTGTCAGGGGGGCACTGTGGGGTCGGTTGCCTTGTGTGGGATTGGAGAGCAGACTGTCCATTCAGAGGTGATGAAAAGAGATCTAGTCCATGTCCTTAGGAAGAGCAATAGACACTCGCTGTGTCTGTTAAGATTCTATGGGGCAGACTGATGGTGTGTGTCAGGGGGGCACTGTGGGGTCGGTTGCCTTGTGTGGGATTGGAGAGCAGACTGTCCATTCAGAGGTGATGAAAAGAGATCTAGTCCATGTCCTTAGGAAGAGCAATAGACACTCGCTGTGTCTGTTAAGATTCTATGGGGCAGACTGATGGTGTGTGTCAGGGGGGCACTGTGGGGTCGGTTGCCTTGTGTGGGATTGGAGAGCAGACTGTCCATTCAGAGGTGATGAAAAGAGATCTAGTCCATGTCCTTAGGAAGAGCAATAGACACTCGCTGTGTCTGTTAAGATTCTATGGGGCAGACTGATGGTGTGTGTCAGGGGGGCACTGTGGGGTCGGTTGCCTTGTGTGGGATTGGAGAGCAGACTGTCCATTCAGAGGTGATGAAAAGAGATCTAGTCCATGTCCTTAGGAAGAGCAATAGACACTCGCTGTGTCTGTTAAGATTCTATGGGGCAGACTGATGGTGTGTGTCAGGGGGGCACTGTGGGGTCGGTTGCCTTGTGTGGGATTGGAGAGCAGACTGTCCATTCAGAGGTGATGAAAAGAGATCTAGTCCATGTCCTTAGGAAGAGCAATAGACACTCGCTGTGTCTGTTAAGATTCTATGGGGCAGACTGATGGTGTGTGTCAGGGGGGCACTGTGGGGTCGGTTGCCTTGTGTGGGATTGGAGAGCAGACTGTCCATTCAGAGGTGATGAAAAGAGATCTAGTCCATGTCCTTAGGAAGAGCAATAGACACTCGCTGTGTCTGTTAAGATTCTATGGGGCAGACTGATGGTGTGTGTCAGGGGGGCACTGTGGGGTCGGTTGCCTTGTGTGGGATTGGAGAGCAGACTGTCCATTCAGAGGTGATGAAAAGAGATCTAGTCCATGTCCTTAGGAAGAGCAATAGACACTCGCTGTGTCTGTTAAGATTCTATGGGGCAGACTGATGGTGTGTGTCAGGGGGGCACTGTGGGGTCGGTTGCCTTGTGTGGGATTGGAGAGCAGACTGTCCATTCAGAGGTGATGAAAAGAGATCTAGTCCATGTCCTTAGGAAGAGCAATAGACACTCGCTGTGTCTGTTAAGATTCTATGGGGCAGACTGATGGTGTGTGTCAGGGGGGCACTGTGGGGTCGGTTGCCTTGTGTGGGATTGGAGAGCAGACTGTCCATTCAGAGGTGATGAAAAGAGATCTAGTCCATGTCCTTAGGAAGAGCAATAGACACTCGCTGTGTCTGTTAAGATTCTATGGGGCAGACTGATGGTGTGTGTCAGGGGGGCACTGTGGGGTCGGTTGCCTTGTGTGGGATTGGAGAGCAGACTGTCCATTCAGAGGTGATGAAAAGAGATCTAGTCCATGTCCTTAGGAAGAGCAATAGACACTCGCTGTGTCTGTTAAGATTCTATGGGGCAGACTGATGGTGTGTGTCAGGGGGGCACTGTGGGGTCGGTTGCCTTGTGTGGGATTGGAGAGCAGACTGTCCATTCAGAGGTGATGAAAAGAGATCTAGTCCATGTCCTTAGGAAGAGCAATAGACACTCGCTGTGTCTGTTAAGATTCTATGGGGCAGACTGATGGTGTGTGTCAGGGGGGCACTGTGGGGTCGGTTGCCTTGTGTGGGATTGGAGAGCAGACTGTCCATTCAGAGGTGATGAAAAGAGATCTAGTCCATGTCCTTAGGAAGAGCAATAGACACTCGCTGTGTCTGTTAAGATTCTATGGGGCAGACTGATGGTGTGTGTCAGGGGGGCACTGTGGGGTCGGTTGCCTTGTGTGGGATTGGAGAGCAGACTGTCCATTCAGAGGTGATGAAAAGAGATCTAGTCCATGTCCTTAGGAAGAGCAATAGACACTCGCTGTGTCTGTTAAGATTCTATGGGGCAGACTGATGGTGTGTGTCAGGGGGGCACTGTGGGGTCGGTTGCCTTGTGTGGGATTGGAGAGCAGACTGTCCATTCAGAGGTGATGAAAAGAGATCTAGTCCATGTCCTTAGGAAGAGCAATAGACACTCGCTGTGTCTGTTAAGATTCTATGGGGCAGACTGATGGTGTGTGTCAGGGGGGCACTGTGGGGTCGGTTGCCTTGTGTGGGATTGGAGAGCAGACTGTCCATTCAGAGGTGATGAAAAGAGATCTAGTCCATGTCCTTAGGAAGAGCAATAGACACTCGCTGTGTCTGTTAAGATTCTATGGGGCAGACTGATGGTGTGTGTCAGGGGGGCACTGTGGGGTCGGTTGCCTNCCCCCCCCCCCCCCCGTTCCTGTCTCAGCTTCATGGGGTCTTAGGATCTGGTTTCTGTTCTCTCCCAGCATTTCAGACTTACTTGGAGTTGTTCTGGTGAATTTCCATTGCTGACCTATCCACTCATTGGCTCAGTTGTTGCTTCTTAGAAAAGCGGGGGCATCCAATAGCTGTCTTGCTAGGGCTGCCACCTACCTTGCATTTTGTCCCTGGCCAGCTGGTGTCCCAGAGGTTATGCAGAGGTGACATGCTTGGCTCAAACTTCAGGTTGCGTGGCAGGCTGAGCCAGCTGTGTGAGCCACTGGCCACTTCAGGGTGGCAGGCACTCATGCGCATGTACCTCATCAGACCCCAGTGGCTACAACCTTGGTTGAAGGTCAGGCTGTTTCAGAGGAGCGAGCTAGTGTCATCTCTCATGAGCATTATCCTGGAGGCAGGCTGCCAACCTGTCATTGACTTCTATCTTGTGTTCAATAGCATGGGAGAACTCTCAAGAAAAGGTATCTGCCCTGGTAGCCTAGGTCTTTGAGGCTCTGTCAGGAGGGACCACCCCGATGGCTTCTGTGGTATACTTGTCCACTGTTGCCACAGCCTGTCTGTGTCCTACATTTCTGTGTCAAGTAGCAGGAGCTTCTTCAGGACTCAGCATGGCCTAGAAGCATCTGTTGGGCTCAGTGACATTCCTTTGATATAGCAGGATCCTCCCCGCTTCTTTGTCTCCACTCCCAATTGTCTAGTAAATAGTAGTTTGCTGCTAAGAGGCTCCCATCACCTCATTGCCCCTTGTAAATGGAAAGGAACCTTTCTGAGAGGGAGAGAAGGGCATCCTGCTTTGCATTTGTTTAGCTCTGGGGCAGGATGTGCAAGGATCCTGCTTTATCCCCCCACCCCACCACCCATGGTAGTCTGGAGGGTTAAGCCACTTTACTAACAGTAGTGTGTAGACTTAATATTTTGATAATCAATTTTGTCCTTTGGAGCTACCTTTTCCAGGCAATCCCCAGCTTCCTCCCCTAACAGAGGTTTAATTAAAGCTCACAGCAGTGAGGGCTCTGAGTGAAAATGATAATCTACCCCTGCCAAAGGCTCTTATTCCAGTGGACATTCGATGCCAGGGAAACTCCATTAACCTATCTACTGCTGACCAAGACACAGAAGGGGTGAGTAGACCCCAGGGCCAGCAGGCAGCCCCCTGGAAAGACTCTCCTCCATGTCTCTTGGCCCACAACAGGTACTGGTCTTCCTTTTATACGTAGCCCAGGCTCTGGTCAATAGCTGCACAGCCTGAAGCTCAGAGGTGGAGAGAAGCTATGCCTAGCCCCAGTACAGCCAGTGAGGCAGGACCCTGCTGAGGGAGAGGAAGGGAGCTGAGGAGAGTTGGAGATGGGAACCCAGGATGAGAAGCTGCAGTGGATGGAGCTCCCAGCACGGGAAGGGGATATATTTGGAATTTCCTCAGCTGGGAGGAGATGGAAGCGTGGAGCACCACTGAGGAGCACAGGTGGACAGGGTAGCTTTAGGCAGCCAGAACTCGGAAGATTAGAAGGTCAATAAGAAATCTGGACAAAGGGATATTGGATAACTTGGAGTTGGCAGTCCTAAAATCAAAACTATGTTTTAGGGTATTGTTGATCCTGATGCAACAGCAGCCTCAGGGGCCTCCATTTCCAGAAATGTTGGGTTTTCCCATGCTTTCTCTAGACCTGTACCCACTGGCTACCTCTGGGAATGGCCACAAACAGGCAAGAACATGATCCTCAATGTACAACACCATGATAATTTTCGTGTCTTGCCATCCAGGTTTGCTCCTGTCTGCTACATTATTAACTGGTCCACTCTACTTATCAGTCTGAGGTAGATATTACATCAGATGTAGCACCAGACCACAGATAGCACACAGCACAGTTAGGGTCCAGCTACAGATGATGTGTGACTCCAAGGTCACAAAGCTCCTGGCTGTCAGACAGAGGCCAAGTGGAAAGTTTCACAGATACCTAATGGGGCTGGCGGCACGACCAGACTCATCATTAGCTGTTTCCTTCAGTGAACCATCTACTTAGAAGGGAGATGATTTTAGTTCAGCCTTAACCTAATAAGGAAGAGTTGCCATGATCTACTTGGCAGCTGGTGAACTTGGCCCGTGCCAGGCAGTTTGGGTTCTGTAGAACCAAACAAGTCACTGTCCTCATGGTCTCTAGCAGACGAGACAACAGCACAGTCGTGTGGTGCTTGAAGGGAGAAGTTCTGAGGGACATTATATGAAACAAAAAAAAGACAAGGATGGGCTACTGGGATGGCATTGAGGACCTGGAGACATGGGCAGGGACAGCTTCTGTTCTACCCTGAGCAAATATGGGCAGTATTTGGGATCGTACTCCAGGTCTTAGGTCTATGACTGTCAGTTTAGACAGCGTCTGGCCCAGTCCTGCTGTGCGTGGTGGCTAGTCTATTAGACAGATGCTTTGGAGTTTAGGAAACATGCTTGGAACAGTTAGCAGAACATGCAAGAAAAACACAGTTCTTACAATCAGGAGTCAGAAAAGAAATTGTCTACAGGAGGACAAGAAGAAGAAGGAAAGGGAGGAAAGGAAGAGAAGAAGATATATAAATAATATGCACACCTATCTGTCGTTATTTCGATCATGTGAAAATAGGAGACAAGTGATGATCAAATACTTCAGGATCTGAGAAAGCAGGACTCCATAGTCTGTATTATTCCCAGAACCTTCTCCTAGGCATCTATTACAGCATCCCACTAAGCTCTGCTCCCACCACTCAACTGCTCTACTAGGCCAGAGCCTTCCACAGGGCTTTAATAACACACATACACACACCATACATACACACACACCACACACACACCACACACACACCACACACACACACATATGCACACACCACACAAAATAGTTCTAGTTACTGGGGACCAAGTTACATAAGCCCAAGGGTGGCATTTCATATTCAAATCATGTAAGTTCTTTCTTCTGGTTCCCAAACACTCATGATCCTCTCAAAATGTCAAAAGCATTTAGCCCATCTCCAAGAATCTCCCAATCTTAAGAGTTCCAATGTTGTCCACAAGTCTAAATTTCAAGTCCCCTTTGAGACTCAAGGCAAACTCATAGCTGAGAGCTCCTGTAATTTTTGTAAATTAAATATTCCCAGTATACAAGGGCATAAAATATACACTCCCATTCAAAAGGGAAGGACCCGGGAACACGACGAGGAAGAGTGAGAGCAACATGAAACGAGAACACAGCAGGACAAGCACTAGGTGTTCCAGCTCCATGACTGGAATGGGGGCGTGCAGTGTCATGGTACACGTGGTAGGGGGCTTGAACATGTGTGTCCCTAATGGCTTTGCCGTTTGCAGACCATATGGCCTCTGTCTTGGGCTAGCTCTTCTCAGTACCTGTGATTTTTCTTGGCAGTTGTTTTATGTTTCTATACTGTCTAGTATCCCGGAGTTTTAACCTCATGCTTTACTTTGGTATCTGTCTGTCTGTCTGTCTGTCTGTCTATCTATCTATCTATCTATCTATCTATCTATCTATCTATCTATCTATCTATCTCTATCATCTATCAATCTATCTCTATCATCTATCAATCTATCTCTATCATCTATCTATCCATCTATCCATCTATCCATCTATCCATCTATCCATCCATCCATCCATCCATCCATCCATCCATCCATCCATCCATCCATCTATCCTATCTACCTATCTACCTATCTACCTATCTACCTATCTACCTATCTACCTATCTACCTATCTACCTATCTACCTACCTACCTACCTACCTACCTACCTACCTACCTACCTATCTATCTATCTATCTATCTATCTATCTATCTATCTATCTATCTATCTAATCTATCTTTTTTTCCTAAAGGGCCTCTGACCCTGCTGCACATTGCCTGGTCCTCCAGGCTTTTCTTTGTGCCATTGATGTGAAGCCTTCATGACCTTGTCTCTAAAACTAGCTTCATTTGGATGTTGCCAATGTCTGTCACCAGCACATATTGGGCTTCCCTGCTCCAGTAGTGAGAGAGTGGCTGGGTGAATGGAGCCAGGACAATGCTTCTCTAAATGACCTTGTATAAGCAGAATGTTCCAGCAGATCACTCTTCTCTGCCTTTTGCACTACTCTTAAGCTTGTCATGGGTGGGGTCTGGCCAATTCAGGAAGTGCCTGAGAGACATCTTTTCTACTGTCCCAAAGTAAAAATGATGTTAGTAACTTTAATAATCAAGCCTTCTTTGTCCACATTTTTTAACACCTTTTCTGGCTAGACTGTACACTTTCTACATCTTTCTGGTAGATTTTTTTTCCAGCCCCTGATTCCCAATATAAATATGGCTAAAAGCATCTAGAAATAACCCACCATAATCTAAATGTTGGATTTCCTCAAAAATTTCTCCACAATATTAATGAGTCTATTTCCTTTAAAGTCAGTTTTCTGGAAGATCTTAGGACACAGGAAAAGAACTTTTGCCAAACTGTATCTTGCATGGCTGCTAGCCAGATTTGTTCTGCGCTGAAATATTGTAGGTACAGCCTTCACTGGGCTCACATCCACCAGCGATCTTGTCTACTGAACACCCAGCTCAGCAGCCCAGTAAGGGACCTGGGCCATTCTAGCACTTTTTCTGCTTCCATTTCTGATTGTTTGAAACCCTTCCTACCAGCTCCAGAGGTTTGAGAGCTACATGGCCAGCTGTCGTCTGTCACTGGTCTCTTTCGTGTTCTTGTCAAGAACAACTTACAAGAGAAAAGATTTGCCCTGGGTTGGGATTCCCATGTACTTAGCACATGGATGTTTGGCCCAGTGTACCTTGGTAGATCATAGTGGCGCAGCATGTGTGAGAAGGTAGGAGTAGGTACTACATGCCAACCAGGAAGCAGAGAGCCACTGTGCGTTTTTGAATGTGGCCTCACTTTCGTCTGCTACTAGTGTGGCTTTAGCTCTGTCTCTGAGAAGTTTCCCAAGAGAAGTTAATGGAGGTTGTTGCAGGAAATGGCAGAACTGGGATTTGGGCATATCTATTAGCCAGTTTATATTCTGGGCCAGTATCTTGGTTGGGCTTATGACTGGCTTCTCGGGAGTATATTATGTCTAAGCATCTCAAATCAGAACTCCCAAGAGTGCCTGCGTGCATTTTTCACGATTGTTCTGCGGAGTGCTGGGATCACAGTTTTCTCTCAGGAAACTCAGTTTTATGTTCAAATATGAACACAGAAGACTTCATATTGCTCTCCTGGAAATCCAGAGCACGCAACAGAGTCACTAAGACAGGATGTCCTCTGCTAGAGAATAACATGTGTGATGATACTGGGGATAAGGTACTGACTATACTGTTCCTTTCTGCACCACAATTTTAACTCTTGGGATAAAGGTTCTGCAGACCCCGTTTTGGAAGCATAGGGTTCTTGCATAAATCAAAGGTGCCCAAGGCTTCCTTCCTAACTCTGGAACATTGAATTCTGTGGCCAATTGAGAATGGGGCTGAGAGAGGCTGCCAAGCTTTTCTTTACCCAGTGACAAAGTGTACAGGGCAAGCAGAGCACTGGGTCAGGAGCTGGAGCTGGCAGAAGGCTGGCTCATGTCACACTCAGGTAAAGGCATTACGAACATAAGCCCAGCACACCCTGGGCATCTGCAAGGGCAGACTGTGTTATGGTCACACTCTCCCTGAGCTGGTACAGCACACCCGAAGAGCAACAGTCATGATTAGGAAGTGATAATACCCAAGTGTTAGCTCTGAGCTGAGAATGGACATTTTGTGAGGTGCTCTTTGGTACAGTGGGGCAAAGCCTGCTAGGGTTGGGAAGGTGCTGAGTGACAAAGCCCAGTTCAGGGGGCCTCACAGGAGCCACTGCATCTCCGGTAGCTCCTGTGTGAGTGCTGGAGCTTCTGTGTTAAGGCTGTATACTTAGACACTCTTCAAAGTTTTGGACAGTTAAGAACTTAAAACAGTTTTCTGCAAGTGCCCATTTTCTCCAGAAAGTATTAAGAACATGTGAACCCAATTTATGACCTATGTATGCTATCCGTGCTTCATACATAAGCACCCATCCTCAAAGGTAGATTGATGCACGTCTCTGTCATACACACAAAGGCACACACGGTGGTTTATTTTTCATGTAGAAATTATGGGGTAAGCCCATTAAAGATAATGCAGACTCCACACACACCAACCACTCGTGATATCCAACACCTCTGAGTTAAAAAGAGATTGTGTTTTCATATTTAATATTGTCATTCACCCCTCAGATACCAATTAAATCTATGCTAGAACACACACTTGACCATTGCTTGGGGTTATAGGAAGAGGCTGGTACACAGCGGGTCTCTTCACTTATCCTGCTGGTACCCAAGAGGGAGAAACAATCATGGAGGAAGAAGACCTCCCTGGTGGGCAGTAGAAGGACCCGAGTCTGTCTCTGGCACTAGCTATGACAAAGGACTGTCACAGCCGGCAGAAGAGAAAACTGTGGACAGCAGGATTCTGAAAGGACAGCACACCATGGCTTTAGCTCATGGATAGAACAATGTTTAGTTTTTAAAACAAGTTTTATTTTCATAAAGTTTTTTAGAGGTTTATTATGTTTGTTTATATGTACATGCGAACATGGCTGTGTGCTAGGTGTGTGCATGCGTATGTGTTTGTATGTGTGTGCACACACGTGCATGTGTGAACATGTGTGTGAGCCTCTGTGGGTGGTTGTGAGCTGCCTGATGTCAGTGCTGAGAACTGAACTAGCTACTGTAAGAGCAACAAGTTCTCTTGTCCATGGAGTCATCTCTCTAGGTTCTACAGCTTGATTTTTAGATGGTAGCTTGTTTTCATGTGTACCTATAGGGTAAAGGTGCGGGCTGACGAGGGAGGGGGACTTG
>NW_026068726.1:0-5599 GCF_014885135.2 Alexandromys fortis
TTGATTCAGTACCCTGGGAAACCGGGTCAAAATGACCTCTTACCTCATCTGATCTGGCAACAGCTCTCCAGCCAATTATTGGTAATAGCCCTTTCGAATAAGCCAATCACAACACCCCTCGCTTCTGTGGCCTTCTCCTTTAAAAGTAGCCTGTGCCTGCTATGCAAGGTCTCTCGGCTTCCTGAATGCTGAAGGACCCTGTCATGAGAGAATTAATAAAGTCCTCATGCTTTTGCATCGGCTATGGTGTGTGATGTGGTGCTAGAGTCCAACATTGTGACATTTCAATTGTATTTTTCATAAAGATCTGAGAGTAAGAGTCCTAATACTCAAGCCTTACAGACCAGGTCTTTATGGGAACACACACCCACCGGTGGAAACTGAGGATTTGTGATTGATAGAAAACTATATTACGTGTTATTTGTGCTGTAGTTAAGAGAACAGAACATGTTAGACACTGGCAGCTTGAAAACCGATTCCACAGAAAGAAAGCTAAATGTATCCCTGGAGAAGAAAGCTGCAACAAACAACATTCTGTTTTTGGAGTAAGAACGGTGGTCCCGCGTAGCCGTTTCGCAGGACCTCCAAAAATTGGTATTCAACTGATGGTAAGAAATACAGATAGGTAGTGAGGCTCTCTTGCATGTCTTTCTTATAATACCTTAATCTTGGTTCAATAACGGTAACTTCATTCTCGAATAAATTACGCAATGTTCATGCTTCAGTCTCTTATGAAGTACCATTATGAACAGAATCAAGATGGAAAATGAACTCAGCGATTTTTTATTTTAAGTTAAAAAAAATGACGCATGTGCAGTGCATTGTGGGTATGTAAATGAGGCTATGTCAGCTCCCTCAGGTCTCCGGGAAAATCTTAAATTTATTTCCTTTTTCCCTGTGTAAAGATGTGGTCTGACCACCAGGGGAAAGTGCAAATTCCAGGCTTTCAGAGTGGAAATCTCAGCAGTCTGAATTCAATTGAACCCCGGAAGTGCAGTCAGCTGTTGAGCACTTGTGTATATATGCGAGGCGCTGGGTTTCACCCTCCGCATAAATCAGTAAATAAACACCTCGAAAATGAGCGTTCGTTTCTTTAACACAAAGGATTGTGCATCCGAGGTCCTTACCTCAGACACTGGACTGTGTGTCAAGCCCTGACAATGGGAAGGTCAAAGACGCGGGGGACAAACCCTGGAGAGAAGGGGGTGGGGTGGGGGTGGCAGAACTTTCCCTACCTAAGATTTGCCTCGAACGCCATCAGAGACTAATAATACTAGACCGCTGTGGGGTTTAGTTCGCTCCTTCAGGGATGTTTGGGACAGGGTTTCATAAACCCTATGTTGACCTCTCCACGTAGCTGAAAATGACTTTGAAGGCGAGATCCTTATGCCTCCTATTCGCTTGCGGTGAAGTTAGCATATGTTACAAGAAAGTTATATTTGAAACGGAAAAACTACACCTCTACAGAAGACAGAAAAACTGTACAAGGACTCAGATATGTTTGCTTCCTATTCTTAGTAATACTCAAAAAAGTAATATGATCTGAAGAGAAAGCAGGGTATATAGTACTGTCTCCGCCCATTGTGTTCGGCCACCGCTAAGTCCTACATAACCAATGGGTGTTTGGTGCACAACATTAGTGGTCAGTGACTTCTGCTTTCGTCTTGCATGAAGCCGCTTCACTCCTGAGAAAACAAAAGGACGAGAAACGAAGTGAAAGCGTTTAAATGGAAACGCGGGACTGTGAGCAATGCATTGCGCGTATGTGTGCTAGCGGTGAACCACCACCAGAGGGCAGGACGAAAACCGCGTGTACAGGCGTGTACGCATCACCCACAAAGTCTGATCCCCGACCCTTAGAGAGGGAGCGATTGACACTTGGTGGCTACTGAGGAAGGGAGACTGTGCTGTGTTGCTCCTGCCCAGTAGGACTCCACATCCTTACGAATTTGGGCAGCACTAACTGGACTTAGGAGGTTATTAATAAGCACGTGATAACAACAAAACAATAAGTAAAATAAAAGGACATGAGGTGGGAGGGAGTCGGGTGTAGCAAATTGGAGGAGGTTAATGGTGGATGGATATTATTTTAGGTATTTTGTTTTGGGTTTTCTTTCTCTTTTTTTCTTTCTTCCTTCCTTTCGTTCTTTCTATTATGTATACACAGTGTTCTACCTCCATGTTTGCCTGAGGGCCAGAAGAGGGCGCCAGATCTCATTACAGATGGTTGTGAGCCACCATCTGGTTGCTGGGAATTGAACTCAGGACCTCAGGAAAAGCAGCCAGTGCCCTGAACCTCTGAGCCATCTCTCCAGCCCCTTCATATTCATTTTTTTAAAGATTTTATTTATTTATTATGTATACAACATTCTGCCTCCATGTATGGAGGCATGCCAGAAGAGGGTGTCAGATCTCATTACAGATGGCTGTGAGCCATCATGTGGTTGCTGGGAATTGAACTCAGGACCGCGGGAAGAGCAGTCAGTGCTCTTAACCACTGAGCCATCTCTCCAGCCCCCTTCATATTCATTTTTAAAGGAAAGAAAATCAGCCTGGCATGGTGCCTCATGCTGTTAATTCCAGCACTCAAGAGGCACAGGGAAGTGGATCCCTGTAATTTGAGACCAGCCTGGCCTACCTATTGAATTCTAGACACCGAGGGCTACATACTGGAATGAACAAGACAATGAACAATAGTTCCTGTCCTTGAGACAATTTTTCTATTATTTAGAACACGGGGAGGGAGGTGAGGTGGGGAGAGTACCTGGCTGTGGTGGCACACACCTTTAATCCCAGCACTCAGCATGCAGAGGCTGGCACATCTCTGAGTTCGGGAGTTCGGGGCTGGCCTGGTCTACAGAGTGAGTCCCAGGACAGCCAGGGCTACACAAAGAAACCCTGTCTCAAAATAAAATAAAAAAATAAAACCGAAAAGAATACGGGTAACTTGGGGCATGATAGTTCATGCCAATAATCCTAACTCTGGGTATGAAGACGAGAGAATCATTTCAAAGCCAACCTCAATTACCTGCAGGTTTAGGGCCAGCCTGGACTGCGCAAAACTTGTCTCGATAAACGAACAAACCAAACAACAACAACAAAATACTTATGGTGTTGAACTGCAGTCTCAGCTGCCTAAATGCTGGGATTAGCATGAGCCACCATACCTGATTTTTGTCAGTAGATGATAATATGAAGACATATCAACCCCAGGATTTGTGCATTATAGGCAAGCATTCTTTCACGTTTACGGGAGTGTGTGTGTGTGTGTGTGTGTGTGTGTGTGTGTGATAGTGCCTAGCTGTCATTCTATCCAAGCCTTGCCAAGCCTGATGACCTGAGTTTGCTCTCCTGAACCCCAAGCTCCCACAGGTGTGCACATGCTCGCCCCGCACACGCAGAATGAATGAGTGAGATGTGATTGGGTTAAAACAACAACAGCAGCAGTGAGAGGGGGCAGACGGCGCTGAGAGGGCTCCGTGCTGAACGCACCTGCTGGTGTGGTTGCTCCTTAGAAAACACAGGATGGAGGATAGGACTAACTCCTGAAAGTTGTCTTCTGAGCTCCATGTGTGGACACACACACACACTCCCCCCCACAACAACAACAACAACAATAGTGAGTTAAATTAAAAGAAAGAAAACAACCTCTTGTCAGTGAACATTTGCCAATGCCTCATAGTAGAAACTGTGGCCAACTGTGGTTGTAAACGTGGAGAGAAACAAGGGGAAAAAAAAGTTTGGGAATTGCAGCTGGATTAGCTACCAGGTACAGGGTTTTTTTTTTTCTTTTTGTTTTTTTTTTTTTTGTTGTTGTTGTTGTTGTTGTTGTTGTTTTTTGAGAGAAAGACTCTCAAGTATCCTAGGCTGGCCTCTAACTTATTGTGCAACCAAAGGGTGACCCTTTTTATGTTTGTTTGTTTGTTTTTTGAGACAGGATTCTCTGTGTATCCCTGGCTGTCCTGGAACTAGTTCTTGTAGACCTAGAGTGCTGGCCTAGAACTCACAGAGATCCACCTGCCTCTACCTTTTGAGTACTGGGATGAAAGGCGTGTGCCACCTCTGCCTGGCAAGATAGGTTCTTACTGTGTAGCCCTGGCTATCCTGAAATTGGTTATGAAGGCCAGGCTGGCCTCAAATTCACAGAGATCCACCTGCTTCTGCTTCCTGAATTTGACTTCAAGTCGTGAAACACCAGATCCTAATTTTTTTTTTTTTGGTCTAGAACTGTGTGTTGAGGCTGACCTTGAACTCCTGATCTTTCTGTCTACCCTTCAAAGTGCTAAGATTGCAAATACAAACATGAACTACAGTCCCAAGTTTAGCTGTTAAAAAAAAAATTTAAGCCGGGTGGTGGTGGCACATGTCTTTAATTCTAGCACTAGAGAGGCAGAGACATGCGGATCTCTGTGAATTCGAGGCCAGCCTGCTCTACAGAGTGAGTTCCGGGACAGGCACCAAGGCTACAGAGAAACCCTGACTTGAAAAACCAAAGCCAACCCCCCCCCCAAAAAAAAACAAAAACAAAAAAAAAAAACCCAAAAAACAAAAAAAAAAATGTCATGTGATAGAGTACGCGAATCAGGGCCTCTGGAAGAGTTACCAGTACCCTTAACAGCTAAGTCTTCTCTCCAGTCCCCTTTCTTTTTCTTTCTTAATTTTTTTTACATCTATTTATTTCTCTCTCTGTGTGTGTGTGTGTGTGTGTGTGTGTGTGTGTGTGTGTGTGCTCTAGAGTAAGCACTCAGGTGCTCGTGTACGGGTTAAAGGACAACTCTCAGTAGTCAGCTCTCTCTAGCATCTGGGCCCTGGGGATTAAACTCAGGTCTTCTGGTTTAGTGGCAAGCACTTTTATCTACTGAGCCATCTTTCTGGTCTCTGGCTCTCTCTCTCTCTCTCTCTCTCTCTCTCTCTCTCTCTCTCTCTCTCCTTCCCTCCCTCCCCCTCTCTTTCTTTCTTTCTTTCTTTCTTTCTTTCTTTCTTTCTTTCTTTCTTTCTTTCTTTCTTCCAAGCTTCCTTCTCTCTCCTTTCTCCTCTACTTCCCCCCTGATTTACGGACATTTGTCTAGGGGTGTCCTGGTGAGTATGTGCTGGAAGGTGATCCTATCTATCTACAAAAGTTTGAACCATGGAAATTTCTTTGGATGGTCTGTTCTTGGGTGGTGCTCAGGTAATCTCAGTTTGTGGTTCTTCCTGCAGCCAGGTATTGCTTCAGGGTAAACTACTGAGACTCAGGCCTCCATTAAACTTATCATGGCTGAGTCCTACACTGGTAGGTGATAATGGTCTGCTTCTCTTCAGCTTCTCATGGTTGGCTGAGTCCTACAGCAACCTCACCAGAAGAATAAATCAAAGGACAAATGGAAAGAGGAGAACATTGGTGAGCATACTGAGGAGAAGGTTAACCACAATAGCCACCCACGTGTCCATCATAGGTATCGTCCCTTGGACAAAGTCACCATGTGACATTATAGGAGTTGTCCTTGGAGAAAGCCACCATGTGCACATTAGAGTGGTCCCTTGGAGGTACTTCTTGCTCTTTTTCTTCTTCCCTCCTCCTCTTCCTCTGCGAAGTAGGAAGGAAATTTCATTCAACAGC
>NW_026068726.1:14986-15588 GCF_014885135.2 Alexandromys fortis
TTTTTTTTTTTTTTTTTAATATTTATTTATTATGTATACAATATTCTGTCTGTGTGCCTGAAGGCCAGAAGAGGACGCCAGACCTCTTTACAGATGGTTGTGAGCCACCATGTGGTTGCTGGGAATTGAACTCAGGACCTTTGGAAGAGCAGGCAACGCTCTTAACCACTGAACCATCTCTCCAGCTCCCTTGTCAGGGCTTTCTTAGCCCGCCCCAGGGGTTCTGGCTCCTCTCCCTGACCCTCTTCAACCAGAAGGATAAAAAGCAAGCAAGGGAGGTGCCAACGCGTAAATATCACTACTTCTCAGTGCTTTTATGGCACTGAAGTTGAAATTTTTCGTTCAATGACCTTCCACTTAAGAACGCGAAAATCAGAATCAAGAAAGGACTTCTCCAAAGTATTTATCTCCATTTATAACTGCTTTGAAGAGAAAAATGTCACTTTCCTCTCGAAAGATTGCTGTTCCAGGAAATGGTGACAAGGGAGGACTTATCACAACCAGCAATTTATAGAGAGAAAATCCAATGAGTCCCGTCCCTAGGGTAGAGACAGGAGAGGCTGCACAGCGTGAAGCCAGCCTCCTGAGTGAAACAGTGAGAC
>NW_026068727.1:0-15497 GCF_014885135.2 Alexandromys fortis
CGCGCGTGCATGCTGGCACATGCTTGCACATACACACACGTGTGTGCATGCGCATCTGTGCATACATGCATGCCATGCTATTTGTGTACTCAGAAGACAATGTTCAGGAGTTGGTTCTCTCCTTCTGACATGGATCTGGAGTGGAAGTCAGGTTTTCAGCCTTGCTGATGGCAAGTGCCGTCCTCAGCTGAGTCACCCCACTTCTCAGTGGCCCACCATCTGCTGTTTGAGACAGGGTCTCTCCCTGAATCTGGAGCTCACTTCTCAATGGCCCACTATCTTCTGTTTGAGACAGTGTCTCTCCCTGAATCTAGATCTTGCCAATTTGTTTAGACTGGGATCAGAGAGCCCCAGCACTCTGTGTCCCCCAGGGCTAGGATTACATGTCACTCTGCTGCATGTGACTTTTATTTACATGGGTGTTGGGCACCTGAACTCAAGTCCTCATGCTTGCACACCAAACCCTTTTCCTACTGAGCCATCCCCCAAAGCCCAGGCTTCTTTCTCCTGTGCTCTCACCTGACGGGTCACAGGGTCACAGCGCTGGGCTCTTGAAAACTCATTCCCAGACCCCAGATGACCAGAGGGGAAAAGTTAAGGATGATCTCCAAATAGAAGTGCTTCATACAGCTTCATGAGCACTGGACTGTACCACACTAACCACTGAACCATCCCTCCAGCTCTTTGATGAGTATCCCTTAGGCAATTGTGCTAACATTCGTCTTTGATGCCTCGACTATCCACCCCGTCCCCAAACTTGTGAGACAAGAGCTTTATCGATTGAACTGTCTCCTCAGCCTTCTTTTCTTTTTTTTCTAAAGACAGGGTCACTTGTAGTCCAGAATAGCCTCAAACTCACTATTCAGCCAAGATAATCTTGGACCCTGGTCCTCCTGCCTCCATCTCTGGAGAGCTTGAACAACAGGTGTGCACAGTCTCTTCTTGTTGGGGAAGATTTCTACTTTCTTTGCCTGGTGAAAGACTTAGTAAGTTGTCCATAGTACCTAATGCCACCTGGAAAAGGTGTCCTGAAAAGACACCTTCCCCATGACTAGGGCAACTGGTCAGCCAACACTTGGAGTTCTTCTGTTTTCTTCAATGGAAAGGAACTTTGATCTGGTTTTTCTTTGATTCTGACCTTACTTTCCCTAAAAGTAATGGCAGCGCCAGCTCATAACATTGATGTCATCCTGCTGTGTCCATCACTCAACGCATTCAGGTGTGGGCTCATGTTCAAACCTGATCCTGACTCGAGTCATGGGCCATTAATAATGTCTTACTGCAAAACTAAGGAACCACTAAATATTATACTATTTATAAGTAATCTGTTGCCCAAGGCATTGAGCGACTTAATGAAACCTTGAATTAATGTGTAACTTAAGAAATGGATCATTCTACAAATATAAGCTACCAGAAGCATAATTTAAGCTGTTCTATTTGCTCCACTACTTGGGTGGGGGTGAGAGCAGTAAATGAATACTGGACACAAATACTAATAAAGCGTAATGGGGCTGGGGATGCGGCTCAGCTGGAGGAGTGCTTGCCTCATATGCATGAGGCCCTGGGTTCCTTCCTCAGTGCTGCTCAAAGTGGGCACGCTGGTGCACACCTATAATGCTAGCACTTGGGAGGTTGAGATAGGAGGATTGGGAGCTCAAGGTCAACAAACATATCAAGTTTGAGGTCAGCCTGGACTACAAGGCCCAGTCTCAAAAAAGAAAAACAAACATGTAACTGGTCCAACGCCTTGTAATGAAATTTAAATATGACATATGTAGCTCTTATAACCCCTGGTGTAGCATCTCTAAGACAGAGTGAGGCAAGGTAATGGCGCTGGTTGTCATTTACGATGTCTAAATGCAAGTTCAGAGCTTGCTCACTTGGCCTGCCATGGGCTTCTTAAAGAGTTCAGTGGCAGCAGTGAAATGGGGGATGATGTTGTGCTATAGCCAGGGCATCAGGAGAAAGGGCTGGGCAGTGAATGGGAGAAGTGTTGCAGTTTAGGTTCAAGGTCTGTGCACTCCGGGTGGATGTGTTCTGAAGGATGCCAGATCCATCAATACTGCCTTGAAGGCTGAGGAGATGTCTCAGTGTAGAAAGAGCTCACCACACATGTGTGAGGACCAGCTTCAGTTGCGGGAACCACACAGTGTTGGATGTGGTACCACGCTTCTGTAATTCCAACACTCTTACAACAAGATGAGAGGCAGCGTCAGAAGAAACCCCAGAACCTCTCAGGCAGGTTGCTTGGCTCAAAGTCGGTGGAAGATTAAGACTGACTCCAACAGACAATGCCCTCTGAACGCCATGTGACCTCTGCACACGCGCGTGCGCGCACACACACACACACACACACACACACACAGGAGAGATAGACAATCAGACATTATCTTTAAAAACTGTCTTGAGGGGATGGAGCTACAGCTCATTGGAAAAACGCTTGCCTTACAAGCATGAGGACTTGAGTCTGATACTCAGAACTGATGGGGGAGAGTCTTCTGTCTATGTGTTACTTTCATTGGTTAATAAAGAAACTGCCTTGGCCCTTTGATAGGACAGCAGATTAGATAGGTGGAGTAGACAGAACAGAATGCTGGGAGAAAAAAGCAGATTCAGGCAGACACCATGGAGCCAGCCACCAGGTCAGACATGCTGAATCTTTCCCAGTAAGCCACCACCTCATGGTGCTACACAGATTAATAGAAATGGGTTAATCAAGATATGAGAGTTAGCCAAGAAGAAGCTAGAGCTAATGGGCCCAGCAGTGTTTAAATGAGTACATTTCCGTGTTATTATTTCCGGGGTAAAGCTAGCCATGCAGGAGCTGGGCGGGATGAAAAGCAGGCCTGCCTGCGGCTCCTTCTACAATTGGCACCCGTCACTACACAGAACCCATGACAAACAAAGCTGCCTACTGGCAAGCAGGAGATAAAACAAAGAAAAAGCAGAAAGACAGCTCCTGAGGAAACATGCCTTAGGCTGCCCTCTGGACATGCGTGTGTGTGTGTGCCTACACAAACAGGAACACACACACACACACACGGCCTTAGTCTGTGATTCAGGGATACTCTCCAAGACTTACCCACCTCCAGTGATGGAACCATGACCCTGATCCTGCGAATGCCCCGAGAGAAGCTCACCCCCTCCCAACTCCTCCCCATCCCACGTATTCACTCCCACAGCCTGAGAAATCTGATGGAAGTTTCTTTCTGGGAACTTCAAACACCTCTTTGTCACTCTTGGCCACCACGGCCACATACACGACTGCAAGTGAGTTCCATCTGTCTCTATGACACGTGGGTTGAGATATCAAAAGCAGAAGCAGACAGCGGGAGTGTCAGGGGAATGCTCGGTTGACGGGAGGCAGGAGACTGGCCAAGAGAGGGTATGTGAGGGAAGGTGTAGGGCGGTGGTGTGGAGGGGATGTGACAAGAGCTTAGAGTTGAGCTGGAAGCCCAGGCTGGCTCCAGATACCCGAACTCTGGTATCAGCGCCACGCTCTTCCGCAGATCCGGGGCTTGGCTCCCGACAGCCAGCACAGATGTCAAGATCAAGACCCTGGAGGAAACTGGCACCATAGAGATTATGCCGCTGGCTCGGGGCTTTGGCTAAGAGTCTGATGCTCATAATTCCTGGCATGAGGTTACTTCCCTCCTTCTCTTTGGCCAAGCACTTTTCCTGCATCTAGAACCATGGTTGCCTTTCATGAGGCTAACCTGAGCTACCCAGTTCCCCAAAGGGAGGCCTGGTAGGAGGGATGAAAACAGCGCATGTTTATTTGTTTAACATTTCATCTATTGCTGGTGTGTGTGTTTGAATTTGGGCACACACGTGACAGTCAGAGTAAAGCCTTAGGGAGTCAGGACTCTATTTTCCACGGGTTCCAGGGATCGAACATGGGTCGTCAGGCTTGGCGGCAGGCGCTCTTACCTGCTGAACCATCTTACCAATCCCCACCTGATTAATTTTTATGTGTTCATATATGTGCATATGTGATTGTATAGATGTACATGTGTGTACAGATATGTACATATACACATGTGTGCGTGTGTGTGTGTGTGTGTGTGTGGTGGTCAGAGGAAAACCGTTGGTGTCTTTCCACAGCTGTCATCCATGTTTTGTTTGAGACAGAGTTTCTCATTAAACTGGAACTCTCTGAAAAGCCTGTGCTAGCTGCTGAGCACACGAGTCTCTGCTCCCATCACCGAAACAATAAGAGCACAGTACTGCACCTGGCTCTTAGTATTTATTTTACATATATTTACTTAGTGTGGGGCAGACACATGCCCCAGCACATGTGAGGATGTCAGAGGAGAGCTCTTCCCTTCCACTAAGTGCATTCTGGGGCCTGAACTCAGGACCTAGGGCTTGTGAAGCACTTTACAGACTAAAGCACCCCAGTCCAAGGTCCCTGATCAACAAAGAGTGCCTTACCGGATGACCTACAGCCTCAGATGACCGAGGCCCTCTAGAATCTCAGATCTGGAGGGAAGGGGCAAACCCAGGTAAAAGTGATGGCACCCGCCAGGGTGGGGGTGCCCACTCTGCCCTCTCCTGGAGAAGGTGTGGCCCACACTTTCCTAGCTACAGCTGCCTTGCTGGTTCCTCTGAGTTCCTTGGGAACTGTCCAGCTATCTCTCTGCTGAACTTCAGGCTCCAGCCCATCTGAATTGGCATGTTGGCAGAGGTCCTGCAGTCGGATGGTCAGTTGTGCTGGAGGGAGGGCACCAGGCTGCAGCTCTGGAAGAGAGCTTCTGTGTCACTGATGGGTTGAGCTGTAAGCATTTACATACATGAAATTTCTGCTTTGTTAGTTCAAAATGAGCCCCAGGGCTTGAAGTGTGCATGTCAGGGTGGGAATGTCTCTTTCATAAAATGAGATTCCAAATTCTCTGCTAAAGTAAAATAAAAGGGTCTGATCACTGTTCAAACCCCCTGTTTGGCTAGAAATGCCCCCAGATAGCTTGTTTGCCTAGATTGCACGAGCCCCTGTGTTTAATCCCCAGGGTCTACAGTCCCAACACTCTGGTGGTAAGGGTCAGGAGGATCAAAAGCTCAAGGTCATCCTTGGCTGGATAGCAAGCTTGAGGGCAGCCTAGCCTAGTGAGTTCAGTCCCCAAAAACAAAGAGAGAGAGCCTTTTGCTTAGGAGAGAACCTGGAGACTCTGCAAGGGACAGCGACCAAGGTCACAGTGCGAGTCAGGAGCATGGTCGAGGGCTGGGTCTCATCTCTAGTGTGGCCTGTTCCTATAGTCAGTAGTTAGGACCTGTTTAGGACAGTAGACAGCCGTCAGTGGCCTTGTCTTTCTGTGTTCATACAGCATTAGAATAATGTGACCATGTGCCTACTAACATGACATCCCTGTTCTAAGCACTCCCCATACAAGTGAACCTGAGTTATTCCCCAGAGCCTATGTCAAAGCTGGCTGTGGAAGGTCATGTGTGTAATCTCAGCACTGTGGAGACAGAGACAGTAAGTCCTTGGGGCTCAGTGACTAGCTAGTTTGGCTGAACTGGCAAGTTCCAAGTCAGTGAGAGGATCTGGACACTTGAGGTTGCCTTCTGGCCTCCGTGTGAATATACATGCATGGGCACATACACCCCCACACATGTTCACCTGCACACGCATTTACACACACATCTTAGGGGTTCCCTGAAAAAAATGTGGCCACCGATGTTGTCCTGTTTGCTCACGGAGATGTCACCCTGAACCCTGGACAGAAAGCTGGGGTCAGAGAAGGATGGGGCCGCAACTTCCTTTTTACTTCATGTCTGTTGTCTTGTTTCAATTTTCTAATCCACATACATGGGTTCTCTTTGAAAGTGATATCAATTCTACCAAGAAGTGAAGGGAAAAGGCAAGCATATGAGAAGAAGGTTGTGAGGACAAACAGAGTCAACGTGGAGACGGCTGAGTTAGTACAGTGCTTGCTATACAGGCTTAAGGACCTGAGTTAGAGCCCTAGAATCCATGCCAAATAGCCAGGCGTAGCACACGCTAGCCCCAGTGGTGGACAAAGAAGACTGGTGGATCTCTAGGGCTTACTGGTAAACCAGCCCCTGCCTACTTGGTGACTTCTAGGTGGGTGAGAGACCCTATCTCAAAAAAAAAAAAAGGTGAACTGTACTCTGAGAAATGACAGCCATAGTTAACTGCTGGCCTCAACATGTATGTGTGCATGCATGCACTGACACACACATGCACACAAACATGCACGGACACACACATGCACATGCATGCACGTGTGCACGTGCACACACACATCATAAAATCCTACCAAAGAATGAATCAACAAAGAAAATTAATTCAGTGAAAGATTAGGTTTAGATAGGGGCAAAGGAACCAGAGTACAGTTGAGTCAGTACACACAGCCAACACCGCAGACAGATGTTCAGCCACAAAGAACACACAAGAGAAGGAGATCACGCACCAGCATCTTGAGTGGACCAGAAGGAAATACACCTCTGCTGGGGAGTATCAACCAAGATCGTGATATGCAGAGAGTGGTCACTGGTTGAGTCTTTCAAGATTGCAAATTGTTGATGTTTACCCGACACACAATTCAAATGCCCCTTGACCTGATGCTTGCATGCCAAGCTAACTTCTGGGTGGAAATATTTCCTCATGCATGGGCAAAGATGCATGCTCACCTCTGCATTGCAGCGCTGTCCCTTTGAGTAGAAAATTAGAAACAGCCCAGATATCCATCAGTGGGGGCTGATAGCTGCTAATAGGAATTCTGCACAAACAAAGTCACTAAAAGACAGATTGGTGTTAGCAATCAGAGAGTTTGTCCCACTGTGATGGAAGAAAACCAGATGCACAAAGAGGCTGTGTGGCATCCACGCAGGGCCCGCTGGCCAGGAGCAGGACATTATGTGCACCTGCCACCAGCCAGCTGTCTTCTCCTTCCTCATCACCCAAATGGAGTTAGTTCATGTAGCTACTGAGGTGCTGCAGTGAGTTGTGGGGAGGGACAGAGAGAGAATGGGAAGATTTGCCTGAGGTTGTGCTCAGTTAGTGTTTTCCATCTGTATGGGGTGGGGCAGGTGCGTACCTGAAGTAGGAGGCTCCACAGATCCAGCTACAAAATGAGGTGGGTGAAGACAGGAACCAGAATGGCGGTCGTCAGGCAGTCTGCACATAGAGGGCAGGACACACAGCATGCTCCCGGCATACACCCTGGGCACAGTATGCTCCCGGCATATACACTGGGGCACACAGCGTGCACCTGGCATTCACCCTAGGCACAGCATGCTCCCGGCATACACACTGGCATACAGCATGCTTCCAGCATACACCCTGGCATACAGCATGCTCCCAGTATACACCCTGAGGCACACAGCATGCTCCCAGCATACACCCTGGGGCACAGCATGCTCCCAGCATACACCCAGGGGCACAGCATGCTCCCGGCATACACCCTGGGCACAGCATGCTCCCAGCATACACCCTGGGCACAGCATGCTCCCAGCATACACCCTGGGGCACACAGCGTGCTCCTGGCATTCACCCTGGCATACAGCATGCCCCCAGCATACACCCTGGGGCACAGCATGCTCCCTGCATACACCCAGGCACAGCATGCTATTCAGCAAAATTTCCTTCCTTTAAGCAGTTGCAGCAACCGAAACAAATGCAGGCACGAGCAGGTGTCAGATAAAATTCTAGAATGTTCTCTAGAGGCCTGTGTATTGATTGAAGACTTGGTTCTGCCCTCTAGAACCAGTTTGATCCCCAGGACCCATGAGGTAGAAGGGGTCTACTTGACTCTAAAAGTTGTCCTCTGATCTCCACATGCAGTTCTGGGGTGTGTGTGTGTGTGTGTGTGTGTGTGTGTGTGTGTGTATGTGTGTGTGTGTTGGTGGGTAAGTATTTGCAGATGTGTATGTGTGTGTGTTTATATGTGGAAGCTAGCAGTAAATGTTGGGGGTGTGTCTTCCTTGACCACTCCCGTCTTGTGTATGGAGGCAGACTCTTATCACTGGGAGCCAGAACACATAGCATCAGCTAGCCTATCTAGCCAGCTTGCTCCAGGGATTCCTTGCCTCTGCATTGTGAGCTCTGGGATTGCAGGTGGGCCACCATGTGTGCCTGGCATTGCATTTATTTGGGTGCTGGGTTCCTCAACTAGGGTCCTCACCCTTGCACAGCAAGCACTTTAACAACTGAGCCAGTCCCCCCCAGACCCCCTGCTGACTGTTAGCAGAGCCCGGCCAGGCCTGCTCAGGATGGGGAGAAGGGCGATATGCCTGTCTCCTTTGCGGTCTCTGGGCACCGGTCCCAGGAAACCTCACCATCCCACATGCTGCCTGGCCCAGCCCAGATACTTTGGCCCTGGCTCAAGGGCTGGTTGCCAGACGAGGTGAGCCAGGTGTCAGGGCTGAGGGCCGCATCTGGAGGATTGTAGCAGAGAGGCACGTTGTCTCACTTCTCCGGATTGAGATCTAATTTCATCATTTGACCCTGACGTGCCAGGCATCAGAGCAGGGAGCAGGCAGGTGGTGCCAACCAGGCCCAGCTGGCCGACTCCTGTCCTTCTTGTAGTTGGGGGCAGGCTCATTCACGGACCGGTCAATGTCAGATGTACACCACTTGGCTGGATGGGCAGGGTGCGCAGGCCCATTCCTGAAGGAAAAGGAGTGGAAGCAAAGATTTTCACGCCCCTAACAGAAGTTCCCAGGAATCCTTGCTGTCCTCTAAGACCCTGCCTATCCCTATCAGTCTGTCACTCTGTAGGCTCACTGTGCACCGCTTGCTTCTACCTCTGTCTGGGTCATCTTGCCATCTTGCCTCTGCCTTCATAGCTTTCTCCTCCATCCCATCTGGAATGCCTTTGCCTCCCCAGGCAGGCCCCCGCTGGTGTGGCAACTCCTAGGTAGTCAGTGCTCTTGGCACAGCTACACAGGCCATCACATCTAAAGGAAACTTTTCTGTCACTTACCCATGCTACCCTTGACCATGGACTCCTGAGGCCTAAGACCACCATGCAAGCATGTTCCTCCAGGACATTGCAGCCTTGAATCTGGAATGCCTGGGTAGGATGCAACTTGCAACAATAACATAGTACCCTGGCGTGGGTCCACTCATGGAATGAGTGAGTGGATGAAGGAGGAAATAGAGGAATGAAGGCAGGAGGAAGGGAAAGAGGGAGGAAAGGAAGGAGATGAGGGGGAAAGGAAGGGAGAAAGTAGGTTATGGTCTTCTGTTTCTATTCCAATCTCTTGTTCTTCAGGTTATGAGCCTCCTTTGAGGCTCAGGAGATGGTAAACACAGCAAAATGGCCTTAGGGATGCCAGGGAGGTTCTACCCTTGCTCTGGGAGACACAGGGACACACTCAATCCTCTAGTTACCTTAGGGACTCAGCAAATTTGCAAAAAGATGTCCTGATCAGCATGGGCTCCTCAGGAGTGAAGTAAAAGAGGCTTAAAGAATATACACCAAGGGCTGGAATCTGGCATGCGGGAAAGCACGTGTCATACAAACATGAGGACCTGAGTTTGAGTTCCCAGAACCCGCAGAAAAGGTGGTGCGCATCTTCTGCTCCCAGTGTTCATTTGCTAACTTGCTGTCCTAGTCAGGGTTTCTTATTTCTGCAGAGACACCATGATCTCGGCAGCTCTTATAAAAAAAAAAATTTAACTGGGTGGCTTACGGTTTCAGAGGTGTAGTCTGTTAGCATCACTGTGGGACATGGCAGCATGCAGACAGACGTGGGGCTGGAAAAGGAGCTGAGAGTTCTGCATCTTGATCCACAGGCAACAGGAAATGAACTGTGTCACTAGGTGTAGCTTGAGCATAGGAGACCTCAAAGCCCACCTCCACAGTGACACATTTCCTCCAATAAGGCCATAGCTATTTCAACAATGCCATACCTCCTAGTAGTGCCACTCCTTTTGGGGGGCATTTTCTTTCAAACAACCACAACAGCCTTGCCTACCTCCCCACCACAGACACCATCTCAAAAAGTGTGACCTGGGCCTGGTGGCTCACACCTTTAATCCCAACACTCAGAAGCAAAACAAAACAGAACTAGAGAGATGGCTCAGTGGATAAAAGCATACTTCTTTTATGAGAACCCAAGTTTAGTTCCCAGAACACACACTAAGTGTCTCAAACCACCTGTAACTCCAGTTCCAAGGGATCCAACACCCTCTTTTCACCTCCATGGGTACCTGCACTCAAGTATACACACACACACACACATAATTAAAAATAAATCTTTTCTCAGGATTAAAAACAAAACAAAAAAGCCAAGGTGGAAAGCACCTGAGGAGGAACCCTCTGGCCGCGTCAGGCATAGACACATATGCATACACATACACACCCAGAATGCAATCCAAATCTGTGCAAAATATAAGACCCACTATTGTGGTATGCTGTGTTGGGTGCTGGGGAGGAATCATGAGCTCTGTTCCCACCTTGGCTCCTCATGGTCTAGCTGGGGAACTAGGGCTCTCCGTTCACTCCCTCCCTGGAACCAGGAAGATTCTGGCTCAGGGAGCAGGACTCTGATTCTCCAGAAGAGGGTGCGGAAAGGTGACAGAACAGGAGGTCGGGAAGCCTACGGGAAGCCAAAGGTGGCCACAAGGAGGCGGATCTCATGCTAAGCTACTCACGGAGGCTGAGGTGGAATGAGAAGATGGCTCTGGGCCAGACTCCATCTCTCCACTCTGCCTAGGTGACATCTGTGACTGGCTGAGCCCCAAGGGTTTGACATGACAAGGACGACACAGCCTGCTGGAGCCTGCTAAGACACGCGCTCTCAGAGTCATGGAAGAAACCAAGCAAAGGAGCCTACCTAGGGCCAGAGTGTGACCCAAGGTAGGCAGACATTTGTCTGGGGCACAATAAGTGCTAGGTTAGGCTGGTTAGCTGGCTCAGTGTGTGAGGCGCTTGCTGCCCACTCTTACAACCTGAGTTCTAGCCCCAGGTCTCACAAGATAGAAGGAGAGAGCAGACTACAGCAAGTTGTCTTCTGACTTTCACATGTGCCTGCTGGCAAGTGCATACCACACATACACATGCATATACATATGTGCACACGTGTGCATGCGCCACACACACACATACATACACACACGCACTGTGCCAGGTGGTTTTATGTCAACTTGGCACAAGCTAAAGTCATCTGAGAGAAGAAAAACTCAACTGATAAAATATCTCCGTAATATGGGACTATAAATCATTTTCTTAACTGGTGGATCAACGCGGGAGAGCCCAGTCCATTGTGGATGGGGCCACTCGTGGGCTGGAGGCCCTGTGCTCTTTAAGAGAGCAGGCTGAACAAGCCAGAGATAATACGTCAGTAAGCAGCACCCCTCCAAGGCCTCTGCATCAGTTCCTGCCTCTAGGTTCCTGCCCTGTTTGAACTCCTGTGCTGACTTCCCTCCAAGATAGACTGTTACCTGAAAGTGGAAGCTGAAATTAACCCTTTCCTCCCCAAGTTCCTTTGGTCATGGTGTTTCATCACAGCAATAGTAACCCTGACTGGGCCACACACAGATAGATAGGTTATAAGCAGATAGATAGATTATAGATAGATAGATGATAGATAGATAGATGATTGATAGATAGATAGATGCAATAAGAATTTGAAACTATGTTTAAGAAAACACTAAAGGCCCTCATTTCTATCCCTGCACTGTAAAACGAAGATGAAGGGACCCACTCTGTAATCCTACTGGCACCTAGTTCTAGAAAGTTCAGAGCAATCCAGACTGAGAGAAAGCAGGTTGGTATTGCCAGGGGTTGGGTGTAAAGAGACTGTAAGGGTCACAGGAGAGGTTTGGAGGTGAGGGACATGTTGGTTACTGTGAATGGCAAGCAGCAATGGTTTCACCAGAGTGTGGGTTCTAAAAACAAAGACATGCATTTAAAAATCTGTGCAGCCCATTGTAAGCCCACTCTACCCCAGTGAAGCAGTTAAAGAAAAGGAATCCCTTGGGACAGGGAAATGGCTCAGTGGGTAGAGCATCTGCCTCAGAGAAGATGAACTGAGTTTGGTTCCCAGAACCCACACAAGACAATGGGCATAGTAGCATGAGCTTCGTAATCTCAGAGTTGGACAGGCAGAGACAGGCAGATCCCGGGACTTGCTGAAAAACCAGCTTACCTGAACTAACACGTCTCAGACCAGCAAAAAAACCACGTCTTCAAAAGCCCAAGCATACAGCTTCGGAGGCTGACCTCTGACTTCTACAAAAATAAACACAGTATGAGCACATGTACTCTAATGTGCAAACACACATTCACCTTCACACATGAAAACACACACACACACAAACACACAGAAGAATAAATTCCAACTTCAACAAACTATTCCAACCTCAATCACTTTTTCTGGAGTAGCCACAGGGTGGGGTTGTCACAGCCACACAAGGCCCTAGCCTGTGACTGGATGGAACGTGCCTACCACAGCTGGCTTCCTCATTTCCTCCCAGACCCCCAAGCTCATGCCCACTGACCCTTGAACCCTTCAGCGGAATCCACTACTGAGTCCTACATGGTATCAGGTAGGCACCAAGTGCTTAGGGCACGCCAAGTTTCCTGTCCAAGGTCATGCAGAAGGTAGGCCCTGTCTGTGGCTCCTGGTTTGGCCAGGAAGTCCAAAACCCCAGGTGGAGTGCCAGTTGGGTTTTGCTTGGCATCCTTTATGGGAGCCCCAGCTTGTGTACTGGATCACACTGGCAAGGAGAAAGAGGCCCAGCCCCAGCTGTGATGCCCGCACCCCGGACTGTGAGCGGGCTGTGATTTTGCTGCCTGTTAAGGCAGATGTCATTGTCAGGGTTAGGTGAGTGTTTTTCTGGGCTTCTGTTTGGTTTTGATCCCTGTTTACCCAACGAGTCCTGTTCTGGGCTGTGTTGGCGGGAAATTACGCACCATAAAACAGTATGGCGTGGGTTTAAACAAGTTAGAATGGCAGCCTTTATTACAGTCAATATGTAATCAGACTCCAGTATTTATCCTGGAAATAATGGGCCAGGGTCTGGTTATGCAAAGTCATAGGTAAAGACTTGAAATGACATTGGAAAGCACTGGAGCTGTGAGCATGGCTAAGTGGGTAAAGAGCTTTTCTGACACTCGAAAATCCCTGGTTCCGTCCCCAGCACTGCGCAAGCCAGGCTTGGAGGCCAGTGCCTGCAATCCCAGCATTTGGGATGTGGAGGAAGGAGGATCAGAAATGCAAGGTAATCTCCAGCTACCCAGCAAGGCTGAAACAAAATCTGGTCAGTTGATCCGACTAACAGTGGCTACACACCCAGGGAAACTCTGACGGTAGGGAATGCTGATATCTCCCACGTTATAGATTTTCCCTTCTTTCTGGACTCTAGAACCTGTTAAGTCCAGGCTGTGGTCCATGCCAGTTATTCCAACTCTGAGTGATGGAGACAGGAGGACTCCTGGGGCAGACTTGCCAACCAGCCTAGGCTAACTGGCAAGTTTCAGGCCAATGAGAGACCCTGTCTCCAAAAACAAGGGATTCCACATAGTGCTGCATGCCCTGAATTTCAGAGGAGGCAGGCTGAGCTCTCTAAGTTCCAGGCCAGCCAGGGCTACACAGTGAGACCCTGCCTTAAGAACATAAACCAAGGAGGACAGCACCCGAGGAACGTCACTCACTTGAGGTCGTCCTCTAGCCTCCAAGTGTACCCACATGTGCTTGCACATGCATTGATATGAATACACAATAAACACACAGACTAAAAGAAAAGAAAAAACAATAAAATATTAAACAGGAGTTAGGCAGCTGAGGAGATGGCTCAGTGGGTAAAGGTACTTGCTCTGCACACTTTAGGGTCTGAGTTCAAATCCTTAACACCCACATACAAAGCTGACCTTGGCTACGGAAGCCTTTAACCCCAGTATTGGGAGGTGGGAACAGGCAGGTCTGAGAGCTTGGCCGCATGTCCAACTGAAGTGGCAGGCTTTCAGTTCAGTGAGAAACCTTGTCTCAAGACAATAAGGCAGAGAGCAATAAAGGACCCTAGATGCTGTGCCCTGGCCTCTGCATGTGTCATCATAGGCATATACACACTCGTGTGCATGCAACACACCCACACTCACGCACGCACATGTATTGTTGTGGAGGTTTGAGGGAGGGAAGCACCTAGTTTGCTGTGAAGTATAATGATTTCTCGACACAGCAGCTACACTGATTCTCCTTCATACCCTACTCACTAGCTGGTATTTTTCCATGTTTGACAGGTTGGGCGTAGCTCCGTGGTAGAACATTCAGCTAGTATGCACAAGGCCCTGGGTTCAATTCTCAACACAAGCAATAGCAGCAACAAAAAAACTTCTAAACTGTTTATTATTTTAAAAATAATTTTTAATTATGTGTCTATTCATATGTCTGTATGGAGTATGTGCACATGTGCACAGATGCCCTCGGAATCTGGACGAGGGCTTTGGATCCCCTAGAGCTGCAGTTGTACACGGTAGTGAGCAGCTTGATGCAGGATGAACTAAGGTCCTCTGCAAGAACAGCAAGTACTCTTAACACTAAGTCCCTTTTCTGAGATCTATCTGTACAGGAATATTCTGATACCTCTCCAGTGCTAAGAGACAAACAATGTGGCAAGTCCGAGGAGCCGCTGCTTGTGGACAGCCTGACCCTCCCTCAGGCCCCAGCTGAACCAAGCATTGCATCTTCCCTGGCCTGTTGCAGCTACGCGTTCCCCAGTACCCTGGCCAGCTTCTCCTTTCTGTCTGTACCTGGGAGATCTTCCTGAGACACAAACCTGATCACCTAATTGTGTGTGTGTGTGTGTGTGTGTGTGTGCACGTGCGCATGCGTGCTGTGTGTGCATGCATGTATATGCATGTGTGTGTCTGTTTCTCTGTGTCTGTGGATGTGCATGCTGTGTTCACATGCATGCATGTGTGTGCGTGCATGTGTGCGCACATGTGTGTATGTGTGTGAGCATGTGTGTGCATGCGCACGTTCATGCACATGCATACCTGTGAGAGAGCAGTATGCATGGAGGTCAGCAGTCAACATTGGGGTCTTCAACTGTTCTTCACTTTATTATTTTCCCTCACATTTATGTTTATTAAAACCAACAAACAGCCGGGCAGTGGTGGTGCACACCTTTAATCCCAGCACTCACTTGGAGGCAGAGGCAGAGGCAGCGGAGGCAGGTGTATCTCTGTGAGTTCAAGGCCAGCCTGATCTACAAAGAGAGTTCCAAGACAGAACTATTATATAGACAAACCTCAAAAAACAAATGACAACAAACCCAAACAAACAAACAAAAACAACAAACAAAACTTGTGCAAAAATATCCCAAATTGCTCTTCACTTTGAAGCAGTCATCTAGGGAGACACCTAGGACCTCTTCTTCCTCTGCTACAGTCATGGCCTCTTCCTCTCCCTCAACCTGGATGTTTTCCCTTTTGTAAGTTGTCACTTTAGCTCAACATCCACAAGTAGCATATCCGGAGGTCAGCTGTCTGGTAGAATACAGTATCAAATGCTGTTTCCAGCTGTCT
>NW_026068728.1:0-15475 GCF_014885135.2 Alexandromys fortis
AACTGCCAAAGGACTCAATATCCTACCGCAAAGATCCTTGCTCGGCAATGGTCACGGTCTAGGCTGCTAGGAGGGAACATGGACTTAAGAGGGAAAGTGCGGGATGCAGGAGACGTGAGGTAGAAAATCCAACTAGAGAGGAGGGAGGAAAGTCAAAAATGGTGGAGAAGAAAGGATAAGGAAAAATAACACCAATGTTGCTTGATAAAGCTTCAAAAAAATCATTTTTATTTACCTAAAAATATACATAATACATATAAGTGTATTTAAGGAAGTTAAGCCACTTGGGCTGACAATTCTGTCCACAAGAAACACAGACTAGGGCTGCAGCAAAGGCTCTGCCACTGGTCAAGAGCAGCAGCTGACCCAGGTTTGAACCAAGTACCTATATGGTATATGGCAGCTCACAAGCTTCTGTAACTCCAGACCCAGGATCCACACTGAATTCTGGTGGGCGCTGCACGCATGGCATGTACAGACGTGCCTGGAGGCAAAACACTCCGACAGAAATAACAACCTAACAAAAGAGGTGGCAGAAAGACTGTAAGAGCCAAAATCCCAGGAAATCTGCTGTGAAACCGCCTCACTTAGAAATGGCTGCATAAAAGACCTGAAAAACGACACTATCAAAGGACATGGCAGAGCAGACAGGGAGACACTGTGTAAAGTTCCCAGCAACTAATGACTGCTGGGAAAAAGAATTCGCCTCTCCCAAGATGAGCCGGATTGGTTTCCAGTGCAGTTACCAACCCTGAAACCATATACAGATACAAACAACAAAAAAGGATCAGAAGATTGTATTTTATATATTTGTGTATATGCACATGTATGTATTTATGTGTGTATGTATTTCGTAAATAATAAAACAGAAGCTATCAAACTGAGAGGGGAGGAGGGGGCATGGGAGGGTTTGAGAAAAGGGAAACACGGAGGGAAAAGAGGATGTAAAGTGATGTAAATCTATCAGTTAAATAAGAATACAACAGAAATAGAAAATTTTATGTTTTTCTAAGTCCTTATCATAACTGATTATCCAAAATCATACAGTGAACCATACATAGCTCATTTATTGAGCTATGAATAATTTAGTAGTTTTCATTTCATTTTGTATACACTAAACAAACTTCAATAGTACTAGCATGCTCCTCAAAAAAATTGTTTACTAAATAATTCCACATAAATAAAATTTAATACCCAGAAAGATTGAAAAATAGTTATTCATATAATACAATAAGTATTTTCTTCCATGCACTGTGTGGGTAACATTCTCAGCCAGGTAACTGATTATGACTGCCTTTCCAAACAGATTTTACATACAATCTCTGTATATAACATGCATATGCCAACAGAGAACATACTACTAATAACGCAATTACTTGATGGAATTTGGAGGTGTAAACCCTCATGTAGAATACTCCAGAACCTAAATGTTTACTGTACTGTAACTACTATGTAACCTTAGCTATAATATCCCTGGGCAATCAAGATATTGAAATACTGTTTCTGTTTGTTTGTTTGTTTGTTTGTTTTTCAGGGTGGGTTTTTCTGTGTATGTTGGTTGCCCTAAAACTCAATAAGCAGACCAGGTTGGCCTTAAACTCATAGAGAGCCCCCTGCCTCTGCATCCTGAAAACTGGAATAAAGGCATGCACCACAGCATGGCTTCATTTTTTATCACCACTAGATATAAAGAAAAACTGGATTTCTTTTAAAATAAAAGAAATTAAACCTATTATTAATTTGGGCACAGTATAACAAAATAAAAAAAATTCCAGTCAATGAAAAGAGCTACAAACAAGCAGATATGTCTATATAAATATACACATCCCTAAATTAGGAAGAAATGTGCCATTACCCAAATTCACAGAGATAGCCATCCATGATTGTACAAGTAACAAACTAAAAAGAACATTCTAGAGTAATTTGCGAAAAAATAACATTTGGACATCATACTAAATACAAATGTAAAGAAAACGAATTATATGTGTTAAAGACTGAAGGTTTTCTGTGATCATTACTAGCCAGTGGCATTAGCTTGAATTGTTATCTAGGTTTTTCTGTATTTTACCTGATAGCCAACGGATATCTTAATAATCTGAAAACTAGTAAATATAAAAACTAATAAATAAAGGCAAGTGAATTATTGTCAAGATCACCAACACACTTATACAACATGAGAAGCAAATCCATCTTTACTATAAGAACTCATTGTATTGAGTTTGGAAATACAGTTCTACACAAGTCCACAGAAATCCCTGGCTGGCTGTAACATAGGGAGGTCAGAGCTCACACACGCACCCTGCAGGCCCCTTTCAAACTAGCATGTAGTATATTCCTCTCAACAACAGTAATTCTAGAAATGTAAAAACCAAAAAATCAGATTCCGTCCTTATGACGTTCCTAGCCTACTGAGGAAAGCAATGTAACAACAGGGCACCGTTTCACTGCGTAGAAACAGAAAAGGAGCAGCATTTGGAGGATACTATTAACAAATGTTCAGAGACGATATACTGCCAAAAGTCACAAAACTCAGGAGAGTTTCATGCAAGACGTTAAAGTGAAAGCCTGCAAGGAGAAATAAAAGCCAAAATTTGAGCAAACTAATCAAAATCCCACACCAATACATGTCTTCTTTAGCACATTACAGTAATTTAATGCACAATACTTAGTTAATTCTGAGAGACTATCAATTTTGAGATAAGGAGTTGATTTAATAACAGCTGAACAAATGTATTAAAAAGTAAGTAGCAATTAACTAAAAAACATATCACAATTTCAAAATTGCTTAAATATAAAAAAACTGTTTAACAACAGGAAGTATATAATAAATCATAAAATACCTATTTCATAGAGATAATTGACATGAAATACTAACATCTAAGAAAACATAATGTACCAAATAAAGTTCAAATAATATAATAAAATTTCTTTCACAGCATTTTAAATTGTAAGAAAGTATTTCTATTAAAAATACCTCTAAGAATACCAATTAAGGAATTTCAGAGATATTCGTAAATGACAACTCATTAGGGTTTCAGTCCTACTAATCCTAAAAAGGAAGATTAGACACTTCAAATTTCAACCTTTGATAGTTCCTATCTGATCTAGCAATTTAAGTTGAGGAATATATTTTATTAATTATGACATTTAGAATTAGCTTACAAATAACAAACCAAAAGATTAAACAAAAACTGAGGTATCTTGTGTGTATACACACACACACACACACACACACACACACACACACACACCCCTTAGAAGAATGAATAAGGCCTATCCAAGCAATAGTCATGTTTTTCTTAGATAGATGTCAAATAGAAAAATGAGACTATTGTGAATACACCTTTTAAGTAGTCATTTGACACTCAGTCCAATGTTATCAGATGCTACACTGCATGTCCCCAACCGGCCCCTGTGACTTCTTTCTTCTCCAAGTTTGTCCACGACGGTACAGACAGCCAAACTTCCCACTGTGAGTCACCTTTGGCTACTCCAACCCCACAGCTCACAGAACTCCACGAGCGTGTCTTGCCTAGCATCTCTGGAGACGACCTTCCATCTACACTTGCATCTCCCTTACTTAGGATTTTTTCACCTACAGGAAAAACTATGTTCACAAGATATCCTAACTGTTCACAAAGCCAAATAACTGGATATATACTAAGACATATCACTTACTGGGGCATTCCAATTATTTGTATGCAAGCTTCAGTAATTATAAACTAGAAATAGGTAATAAAAAAGATGCTTGAACAAGAATGAAACTTCCTGTTCTCTGGCATAACTTAATAGAAAAAATTAATCAGATGAACAATGTGAGATATTGTAGTTATAACCTATAAAGAAGCAAAAAACAAGAAAATTCTATAACCATGTTACGCTGTCATTCGCACTAAACTAGTATATAATGTGGTCTAGAGGAAAAATACCTTGATGCTGTGGCTTGCAACAGTGAATTTTATTTGGGTTTTATGAAAGGAGTCTCACAGAGCTTAGTCAAAAAAAAAAAAAAACAATAGCAAAGCATGATTCAGCTGCATCTGAAAATAATATTTTGAGCCAAATGAAAATGCAGGCCTTATTTTAAAGAGAAAACAAGTAAAGTCAGAAATTTCATGTCTCAGTCTTGCTAAGACACTTATCTCTATTTTCCTGAACTTCTAAAAAGGGACAAAGAGTTCAGATTCTTTTAGACTTAACATCCAGATAGCACTGTCGTTTTAAGTAGAGGAAGTCTTAAGTGCTACATTAAGGAAGCAAAGTAAGGGTTTCCTTTATCAAAGCCGGGTACAGCTCAGTGGTAGAGTGCTGGCTTAGCAAGCAGAAGGGCCTGGATTCTATGACTCATGACTGGGGGAAAAAATGGAGGGGGGGGGCAGGAAGAAGGAAAAAAATTCCTCATGAAAAATATCTCTCGAAAATAGAAAACATTTCTTAAGTCATTCAATTTCCAGTTCTGCAAGAACTATGGAGAATATGAAGTGCAAAGAAAAAAAAAAAAAAAACAAAGAAAGCGTTGGTTAACATACATGGATAAAAGCTAAAACAATTAATACATAAATGACACTCCTAGAATTAAATCTACCAATTGAGAATTCATCAAGACTTCTTCAACAGTCTTATCCTTGCCGCTGGATAAAGAACTATAGGCAAGAGGCACTTAGCTTGTCTTAGTAAATTTTACCCCATTGTAGGTATTATCTTCCAATCTTACAGTATTAGATAATTACAAAATCCCATGAAGTCGTAGCTCTAACACAAACACCAAAGCCAGGTCTGGTAGAGTAGCCCCATCCAGGCCAGCAGCTATGGAGTGAGACCTAGACTCAGAAACAAACAAAGCGAACAAATGGAGAAGAACAGATTCCAGATGATGCTAAACTGAGTTCTATAGCCTCATACACAGTAACTGTCTATCACCAATAGAAGGCAGGCTCTTTCCCTACCAAGAGTCCCTATATTGTATAAAGATTTTGTTATATGTATCTGAAACCAAAGGTATCTGCAGCAACTTAAAATATATTTATAAGATATACAAAAAGTTAAATAGCCATATCTATAGTGTATAGATATACATATGTATATGCATAGACAGAATATATGTAAAAATACATTTACTTCTGGAGATCAAACAAGACCAAAATGCATGCTCTGTAAGCACTTTACCACAAAAAGCAAATTACAAACAGACACACAAACATATACAGTGTCAGACACAGATTCTATGACTATACTACTCTATTCTAAGAAATTAATGAAGAAAATAGCACTCTGACTCTATATTTAACGTGGGCTAATACCCTTTCATTATTCTTGTCCAGATAGATTATATTAACATTTAAGTTATAGCTGCCCTTCAATATTCAAGTGCAGGAATGTAGCACATGGCATACAAACTGTTGGTGTTTTCTATTCCTGTATGCGTAGCTGTCTATACAAGTTTACTATCTAACAAATAAATATAGACATATGTAGACACTAACACGAAATTATAAACATCAGTAACTATAAATGTGCCTTAAAATATGAACAGCACCCAGTAAGCTACAGAGAAAACATTTACATTTATTATAGCTATATTCAATGAGCTGGTGTCTGGTTTCACACATTATTCGGTGTCTTTCATCAACAGTTCTTGTAACATGCAGCCATGATGATTTCATTACGTAATAGTGGGAGCTGCCGGCCAACCACTGTTAGACTTCTTTAAAAGTTTCTCAATAGTGTTGAGTTCTGCGCAGAGTGATTTTTCTGAAGTTGAGTGAGTTTGCTTATTGTCCATGTTGTGCCCTGCCCTCCAATCCAACTGAAAAGTTCAGCTTTAAAAAGCTTTGTCAAGAGAGAGAGGGAGGGGAGGGGAGAAGATTCCTTTTTAAGCCTGACCTGGGGGATAGAGGGAAAAGGGTCCTTGGGTGAAGGTGCTTTCTTCAGTGCTGGAGGAGCCAACTTCATCCTCTGGCATACACCCATGCACACTTATAAGTACATCTAGAAACTATGCTGACAATAACAATCAGATATACACCATGGCATTAGGAGGGCAATAGAAAATATTAATCAGGAAACTTATACATGCTACGGCAAGGGACAAAAATAACTGCACTACAAGAATAGAAAGAAAGAAACTGCAAACTCTGAAATATGAAAATTCCTCCTGCTCAACCATGAATAAGGCTGTCTTTCTGTTCATCTCATTGACATTCATGAAAAAATATTAAAAAGTAAAGACCAGAACAAAATACCATGTTTACGACATATAGATCAACATCATATATGATTATGAAAAGTTTTCAGTACATTTAAAAGAACACAAAGAAGGCTGGAGAGATGGTTCAGTGGTTAAAGGTATCTGTCAAGTGTGATGACCTGAGTTTAACCTCTGGAACCAACAAGGAGAAAGAACTGATTCCCAAGTTTAATTCCTTTTCAAATGAGGACCACGCCTCATTACTACACACGAGAACACATAAACACAATTTAAAGAATGGACTTTTTCCAAAGACTACAAAGAATCAAGCACAATATACTGAATTTACAAAGTATGATCTCAACATACAATTCAGAGATGTTACTAATGTAAAACTCTTATTAAAAATATTTGAGTTCTCTTATTCCCTGGAAATAAGAAATACATAACTCAAAATATCAATTATTATGAAAATATGTTTTTATGTTTAAACGTTCTGACATTTTCTTTGTTTTGTAAGAGCTCATGTGTCCTTTCAAATTTCCTTAAAGAAAATTATAGCTTCTAGACACATCCGAGAGCAGATGCGTTGAGAATTAGTTAGCATCCATACAGAAGGATGAGTGCTGTGCTTAAGGAAGCCTCCAGACACAACAGGTGCGCCCCTTCCACTGCATCATACATGAGACGCACGGAGATGACGGGCTCATCGCTGTACAGAACCTAGCATGGAATCCATTCTTAAATTCGACTTTCATAACCAGTTCAACTGACTGAACCTAAGTTCAACTGACTTTTCACCCAATCCAAAAATTCATTCAGAATTCCATAAAACATATTCAAAGATTTCAAAGTAAATATTTCTATGATTTTATATATATTTTAATACTCACAAAATATAGCAACAATTTCACTATGGTGAAAAACTGAAACTATAAATGACTATATTCAACTTTGAGGAATCTATGAAAATCCACCCAGAGTCAGAAAATCATGCTATTACAAGGTAACTTAATAGTAATATTATCTGATTCCTTTAGAATTTATACTTCACTGTATATGAAAATTTGAGTTAAGTCTTCACACATGTAGATAGGTGCACAGACACTTGAATTTCCTGATGAGGACATGCATCTAAGCAATGTGAGAGATATACTGACAAGCAACCACGTAACTGTAATACTTATGAATAAAAAATATCATGGTCACTTAATACACATGCACATAAAAAGTTTAATTGTGTATTAATTAGCTTAGCTTTTAGCAAAACACAAGAGTATATTGCACTTCTACAGAGTGAGAATTTAAAAAACATTACACAGATAGACAATTACTATTGAGTGAATTTATTTCCCCAACAGTGCTAAAGATGCAAAATTTTCCTTCTGTGGAGTAATCAGTAAATGGTTAACATCAGCTATGCTCATTGTCTCCCTAGCAAAACTCCACTAAAAACAAGTAAAGCAAAACTGCCTCCACTATCCTGAATAAATAAATTAGAGACCGATTCAGTGGCAGCAATGATATTTTAAAAAAGCTTGTGCAAGCTCATTGTACAATTTTATTATAAAATCCCATCTGATAAAAGAAAAAATACACTTACTCAATTTCAGTGCAGTTTACTCGCACCAATGGCTTCACAAAAAAAATCTGAAAAAACTTTGTAATAGTAACATACCTAAAAGTGCCAGCTCTGCATTTCAACAGATCCTAGTCTCTGCTGATTAGGAGTGGATACACCACAACAAGACACTTCCGAGAGCTGAGCCTATTTCTTTACCCTAGGGAAATGGACGAATAATGGCACCTTCTAGGAGCTATCACTATTACGATCACAGAAAATAAATGAGAACATTTACTTCCTAAGAACCTAATTCTTGACTTTCTGAAAATATGAACTGAGATAAGCTGCAGAAAACTGCTCATACTTTTGTTTTGACAAAACCCCACAATTCTGCATAAAATAAACCATAAAAGCACCTGACCCAGGGAATCCTATGTTAAACCAAACTCCCATCCAGTAACAGCTGTGTCTGTACTTTATATGTTTAAAGAAAACTTGATAGGGAAATACTACTAATTAAGCATAAATGTGAAGTGGAAAATTAATAAGGTGATGAAATTGCATGAATTTAAAGTTAAAATCAATGCATTGGAGAAAGTCCTTAAGACTGTACTAAAATCTAGGAAGAAAGCCCCAGTGAGTCAACCTATACTTTATGCCTACAATCACTAAAATTCCATTTTCTTTTATGAATGATAAGTTATTAGAGTAAAAGATCTAATGTAAGAAATGTTTAGTAATTATAATTATTCTAATTCTACCATTAGAAGTGCCCTGCAAAATAATTCTATGTAAAAGATTTCTGCCATTTCAAAAACTTCACAAAATAATTCAATTCAAAACACAGTAAGTAAGCTTTTTACTGCTATACTCTAAAAGATTTTTCTTGAAATTAAAAAGCATGTAAATTAGGGTGACTGAACATGCTTTCATCTACACAGTAATATGGTCGCTATTCATCACCTGCAGTCATAAAACACTAGGTCTCGTCCTTAGCATATTCTAATGACGCCTATCATGCAAATGAGAGTGACCTTTTCCTTGCATTCTGCAAGTTCACATTTATTCCAGGAGTACACAGAGTTTGCCAATACAAACTAGCCACAGACTTCGTAATTACTGTAATCAATTAGTAGTCAGTGTCGTTCTGCTCATTTTCAGCTAATGTCAGCTAAGCCATTTTGAGAGAGTCACTCCTGACAACAGCTTTTCTGTTATTATTTTTTAAATGTGGGAGAAAAAACGGGAAAGAAGAAAATAGATACCCCCAGACTTTGCAATGTGGCTGAAAGGCTGTCCCCTCAATTACGTTAAGATTCAAGACAACACTCTAAAGTTGATAACATACAAAGACTTCCTTGCAAAGTTTCTTATCCTTAAAATGACATTGAAGTTTTCTGCCTATACAATTAAAACATTAATATTTAAATATTTAAATGAAGGACACTCTCCTGTGCGGCAGTTCAGACTTGGTAGAACTTGGGCCCTCTTCTCAACGGTTGAGTAAACAGGCCATACCCTCTGTTCAGAAATAGTCTATTCTGCAGACAGTTATGGATAGGAAACATTACGGCAGCCGGTAATTAAAGTAAAAACTAATACTGTCTCGGAGATGGGGAGTTTGCAAAGGAAAACCATTTATCATGCCTTACCATTCTCATAACTGAAAGGAATTATCTTTCTTTAGCACAGTTTAAAATGTCCATTCTAAACTAGAATATTTACTATGAAATGAGGCACACATACTGATCTGATGCTATTAACTAATATCAGTAGAACAATAATGTAATAGATTTTAGAAAATATTCTACACATGTGAACATGTCTTAGATTTAAACTGAAGGCATCTAAACAAATACCACACAAAGCTACTCAATCACCAGCACGCACGCGCACACACACACACACACACACACACACACACACACACAAATCCCACAAGATTATTTTTGCAAATCACTGTGGTGTTTTATTTTAATTCATACGATTGCTTTAAATATTTATGAAAAGAACTATAAGAAAATGCCTTCTCAGTTGCTGGTTGCTAAAGAAAAATATTAATTTTGTATTAAGGGTTGTACCTACCAATATTCAATCACTGTACCTACCAATATATCAATGAAAATAAGAGGAAGACTTTGTTTCTATGAGATTATTGCTCTCATAAAAATAAAACTGATTTTTACATACTAAAAATTATCATTTAATGAAAAATAATAGAGATAATTTCCATGATATTACCAGACATCAAAGAAACTGTAAAAAGAAATGTCAATCCTGTTTGTACATGTCAGCCAAGGATATCTACCTTCACATTACTGCAAAATTAATACAGTCTAGGGTCTTTATATACTGGCACAGATGTCTCCCTGTGCGTGTGTGTGCACATATGTATATACATACACACACAGGCAAACACACCTACAAAAGAATTGCTAATTTGAAATTAAGTTCATTTGGATGGTAATTCATAATGGTAAATAAATATACAAACACATACATGTGTATTTAGCTATGTGAGTTTACCCACTTCAGAAAAAAAGACAAGAATTTAAATCAAAATTTTAACTGTAAACAAAATGACAGGTACAATAGCACATTTATATGCTAAGTAAAGACACTCAGTTTCTCTATGGGCTGCTAAGTGAATACATTATCCTTAAAGCTATGAACTGGGACTCTCCTGGAATTGAAAACTTTCCATATGGAGAGTACTTTTTAAACTTAAAATTCTGCAGGAGTAGGAATACTGGAGCAGGCCTATAATTTCAGCACTCTAGAGTGAATCAGGAGGATCGCAGATGTGAGGGCAAACAGAACTACAGGAAAATACCCTGTCCATAAAAAAAGATAATAGAGAAAGGAAAGAAGAAAAGAATGACTTTAAAGACAGAACCATTCTAGAACTACCGAAGCTATCACAAATATAAACTGACAATCTTGGAAGGCTCATTGGAATACAATAAACTACTTTTTCAAAGGTCCAAATAATTTTACAACTGTAGGGGGGAAATAATTTAGAAATATTTATTCCCATGGTGGTATTTACAGTAAAAGGAGCAATCTGGTGTGAATGGGCAGAGTGTGGTATCAAAGATTTGCTGGTTCCTTCTGCACACGACTGAAACCAGCCACCTCCTGGAGCATCCAACACATACAACCTGTCAACCCCGACACAGAGCCAAGCAGGGCAGAGATAGCTCTTTCCATTCTTGTCAGAAGAATCACCCAGTGTGGGGCTTTGACAGCTACCGAGAAGAGACAAGAACAAACAGGATGAGGAGAAGGAAACAACCCCCAGCAGATCTGCAGGGCCCAAGGCTCCTCAGAAAGGAAGATGCCAGGCACAGAACAGAGAGCATTGCTCAGCTGTCTCAAAGAAAAGGCTAACATGAAATGCTTCAGGAGAGAAGAAGCTGCTCAACTACAGGATGATGTCTTCATGGTAAATAGTTAAGACAGCTTGTGACCCAAGTCCTGTTAGGACACTAATTGTCCATGAAAGCCGACCTGCAGCAAAGCAGGACTGCTCAGTTCCAATAGAGCGGGCTCCCGGGGACTAACACGATTGCAGATGACAAGAGACATTCACATATCACAGACCTGAGACACAGCATCCCCAGCAGTCCTCTGAAAGACCCTTTCAGACCTCCACCTCAACAACAGAAAAAGCAGACAAGAAACAATGTGCTAGATTTCCTACATACCACAGGAGGTTTTCAAATCCTGACGATGGAAAATAGATGAAAGGAAAATGAAAATAACACTTGTAAAGTTTCACTTGGTTGCATTAGAAGTAAAAATAACTTACAATAAAAATGAATAACAGTAAATTTGTGTTGAAATATGTAATGATTTAATGTGGCTAAAAGTGTTTCAATTTGTTAGAAGTACTTAATATAAAAAAGTTTAAGCATGTATTACATATTACAATTTATAATTATTACAGCATTTCAGTATTTTCTATAAGCTAATGAAGTGGGTTGGAGCACCTTTCTAAATCAGTAATTCAAAACCACATTAGGTGACGTTAAACCAGTGACCGAAACAATTCTCTGAGACTAGTTAACAGCTGATCATAAGTTAGGAGGCAAATATTTTTTTTTACTTGAAGCTGAGTAACGTATTGAATAAAATCATGACCTAACAGAGTGGGGTGGCATTAGTCAGCAATCCAAGCACTTGGTAGCAGAGTGAGGGGCATGAGCTCAAGGCCATCCCCTTGGCCACAGACCGTATGCCAGGCCAGCCTAGGATACGAGTCGACACAAATAAATCACCTATTGTGTATTTGGAAGTCAAATTTGGAACTATTTTAATGTTTAGAATCACCCAAATAGGAACAGAATAGAAAGCTAAGAATTTTTCAGACACTAAGATATTGCCATGCACAATGCTAAAGCAATTGGAGAAGCTGATTAAGTCTACTCTCGCTTCTCCATACTTTGCTATCTTACAGGAGCACAGTGCACTTAAAGGCCGTAGGGGAAAGACTTCCAAATGCACGTAAAGGATAAAGGTCGTGAACCAATTGGCACTGGTTAGAACGCTCATCTTCCAAAACCTACAGCAGGCTGAAATTAAGCTCTCCTGACTGGATTACTCTCACTAAACACTGACTGAAAATGTGCCTGTATTCATTAATGACTTTAACTTACAGGGCTTAGAAATGCATTCTGGGAAAGTATGAAGATGGACCACTTTGTTTGATTTCAATGGAATGTGATAAATACCTAAAAGTGGTCAAAGTGGTGAACCCATGAGTGATCTGACTACAGAATCAGACAGCACAGTTCTACGAGTGAATAACTCCCCCAAGTTAGACCAAAGAGGAAACAGGCCTCAATAAAAGGCAAGCATTAGAACATGAAGCAGTCAATATCACTGAACAAATTTATTTATTATGCAATTCTACCAAAAGTTCTCAAAAATCTTAAATTTCTATTACATCTGCTTGAATTGATAGGTCAATGTTAAAAAAGTATAGTGATTTTATACACTTAAATATTATATATTTGGGATTTGCAGTTTGTGTAAAAAAGCAGCAGGGCCGTTTTGTCTTCTATGCATAAATAATGGAAGCCATACTCATCCATGGGCTTTCCAAAGTTCATCAAAAATATTCTGCCTGCTTTCAAAAGTGGAAAGGGAGAAAGATGGAGTACCTTAGAATTAAAATTGAATGTTAATTCTACATAGATGAAAATATTTTTATAATGTACTTATAGTTTAAAAAATAAATAAACAAACTAGTGAGGGAAGTAAAGCTAGAATACTGTGAAACAACGCTCACAAATGGTCCAGGATGTGTGCACATTTGTCTTTATGAACGTACTTGATAACCAATCAAACAAAATATTCACTCGGAGTCTGATAAAGTAACACCATTCCTCCTATAACCATAAAGAATCCTTTGGATATTAAGAAAGATTCTATTTTTTAAATGACAGCAATTTTAGCAAAAGGCACCAATAATCTCTCAGACCAAGAGCTTTGATTAAACCCATTACATGTAATCAGTGCTGAACAAGAAGGCCAAAAAATGGTTGTTGGTGTCGGAAAACGTAGGAGCAACAGCAGCCTTCCTACAATGAACAAAGGGACAAGCTTTGGGGACAGTCCTGCTACTTCAGAGAGACTGACTACTTCATATCTCCAGTCCAGGGGAAGATAAGACTGGAGGTGAGGATGGGAGAAAAGATCTGTCATGGAGCTAATTTTTCAAGTAGAATATCGATTTCTTGTATTTTAATCTTAACTAATAGTGTAAAAATAATTAATGATTAAATTTTTCAAGCTAATATTGAAACTCTGAGGAGTCCTCTGAGAATACTGCAATCTGTGAGCAGCAGCACAGCCCTCAAAGACGGGCACCCAAGGAAGTCTCCCTGCATCATTCTCCACCAGCAGGTCTGACCGGCTGCCGTGCGCATGCGCCCATCTACCCCAAACCCCAGGAAGAACAGACCTACTGGGCTAGAGTATTTTTGAGATGAATGCTGAATCACCACATCCAACAACTGTGTTTACAGTAACAGCAGAAGATAATACATTTAATTACCTGTCCCCTACTAAACAATTGTTGAGAATTTCAATGATACTGATTTATTATACTATATGTAGATATATAGCTAACAAATAAAACTGCATTTTCCCTCGGGACCAATAGGAAAGAAGGACAAGACAGGCTAACAGGAGGATTGAATATGATCAAAATAGGCTGGGCTATTCGTATGAAAATGTCATAATTAAACCCACCATATATACAATGAATATATGCTAACACCAATTCTAATTATCTCAGCATTGTCAATGAAAATTGAACCTTACAGCTATTTCTTAAAAAAAGAATTGTCTATTATTTATATTTATACTGGATACACTACAAAAGCTCTAGACCTCCATCCTCAGGTTGAAAAGGATGACAACATGTATTGTTTTGTGATTGTGGCTTCTGCACACCACTGTAATATTTTATTAATGAATTTCTGTAACTCTAGCTTTCTATCCCATACACTCTGACATATCCCATGCTCTTTTCAAAGCTACTAAATGATTCCATACAAATAAATAAGTCAGCTAATGAACATACAAAAAAATTCCTCCATAGCATCTAACACAAAAGAATTCATGCTTTTGTACACTGTAAAGATTTGTTACTCATATTGGTTAAATAAAATGCTAACTGACCATTAGTCAGGCAGGAAGTATAGGTGGGGCAACCAGACTAAAAGAATTCTGGGAAGAGGAAAGGCAGAGATGCAGTCACCAGCCAGACACAGAGGAAGCAAGATGAGAATACTGAACTAAGGAGAGGTACCAAGTCATGTGGCTAAACATGGGTTAGAGTTGTGGATTAATTTGAGTTGTAGGAACTGGTTAATAATAAGCCTGAGATGACAGGCCAAACAGTCGGTGATTGATGGAAGCCTCTGTGTCTTTCTTTGGGACTGAACAGCTGGGGTTCTAAGCAGACAGAAAATTCTGACTACAATTCTCCTTATCTAAACCATTATCTGTCTAGAAAATAAGTCCATAAAAAAAGAACAGAAATCAAGAAAAATAACAGAATTAAGCAGAATTGATAAAAACAAATGTCTGAGAAATCATCAACTTGTCAGGATAATTCTACTAGTTTGCCAAGATCTGCTACTTCCTCCAAGTGCACGGTAGATATTCAACAACACAGCGAACTGTAAGTAATGAGAAGCTCCCACTCCATGCACTCTCTCCATAGCAACGCTTTTTCTTTTAGCAGCAATACATCACCTCTAGGATAAACACTGGGCAGTGACCATGGTGAGAAGACTTTGCAAGGCACTATTATGAACATTCCATCGTACTTTCAGATCAAAGTCTTCTCTACACATTAATCAAAACGCATGGAGTGTGCTTTCTTCTATGGAAAATAAAGGACAAAACACTCACAGCAAATAGATTTTGGATTGGTGCTAGTTTAAAGGCAGGGTCTCATTTATACTAGGCTGGCCTTAAAATTCTTCTACTAACCAATTATCCATGTGGATAGGCACTTATAACTCCTGGGTGCTCCTGTTACAGCCATAAGCTACTACACTAGGTTTATGTGGTCCTGGGGACGAAATCAAGGGCTTCCTGTGATGGAGGAAAGTAATTGGTTAATTATAATAAACCAAATGCTTGGCCTCATAGCTTAGAACATAGGTGGGTGGAATAAACAGAATAGGATGCTGGGCGGAAGAGGA
>NW_026068729.1:0-15564 GCF_014885135.2 Alexandromys fortis
GGCTGTAAGCCACCATGTGGTTGCTGGGAATTGAACTCAGGACCTCTGGAAGAGCAGTCAGTGCTCTTAACCTCTGAGCCTCTCTCCAGCCCTGTGTATATATATTTCTGATCTTGATTAAGGTATGTTTTTTCAGCTCATTTAAAAATTTAATGTATAATTAAGAAATATAGGTTAATAGATAATCATCTATAATAGTCAAGCTTGTAGTCATGTTATTTAGATTTTTCTAGATGTACAGAAATGTATTTCAGATAGATAGGTATTCATCAAATCTTTCAGAGACATTCAGAATGTGGCGTTTAAAATGTTTAAGAATTTAGGACTTTTCATGACAATGAGATACATCTGCTCCCAGCATCACCAATCTACTTCAAGAGGAAGCTGGGCATCGAAGAAGCTCCTTATGGAGCTGGTTAGCCACTTGGGCAAGAAACTGCTGTTACCTGGACTGCTTGGTAAGCTGAACATGAAGGACCCACAGAGCAATGACTTCTGAACTTGCCTAAAGGTGAGGCGATCCTTCAGGGTTCCTGCTTCATGAAAGAGTCTGCAAGACATTCTGCAGGATACAGAAGAAAGTGACTGACAAACTGCCAGTATAGATGGATTAAAGGTGTGTGCCACCACCGCCCGGCTAAAGGGCTTATTTCATCTTACACTCCACATTACAGTCCTTTGCTGAGGAAAGGCAGGAATAAAGGCAGAAATTATAGAAGGAAGCCATTTTACCGGCTTTCCATTCATGGCATGCTCAAGTTGCTTTTGTTGTTTCTGTTTGCTTTAGGGTATGAGTGCTTTATTTGCATGCATTCTCTGTGTCACATGCATGTCTGGTGCCTATGGAGTCCAGAAAAGAACACTGAATTTCCTGGAACTGAATTTATGGATGGTTGTGAACTAGTGTGTGTGCTGAGAATTGAACCAAGGTCCGTTGGAAGAGCAGTCAGTGCACTTAACCTCTTGAGCCCCTTCTCCATCCTGTGTGCTTGCTTTCTTATATTACCCAGGACTACCTGCCCAGGACTGGCATTGCCACATCAATTATTAATTAAGAAAATGCTCCACATATGCACTCACAAGTCAGTTCGATGAAGCCAGTTTCTCAGTTGAGGTTGCCTCTTCCATGCTGATTCTAGTTTGTTTCCAGTTGAGAAAAACTGACGAGGCCAGCACTGGACGTGGTCAAATGGGAGTGAGGTTTGCAGTCCAGTACTAGAAGGCTCATGTGGTCATCTTTCTATTCATTAAACATATGCCTCGTAATCCTAGGTGTGTTGTTTAGCTGTGAATAGGTCAGGCCATGTCTCTACTTAGATGGCGTTCACCCTCACTCTAGAATAGCCACAAAAGAAGCAGCTAAGTGAAGACGTCAGCCTGTGCTAAGTCCTTGATTAAAACAAAATGAACACAGGACTTGGGTGGAGAGTGGCTGTAAATAGGTGGCTCCTCTTTGGGGCTAGGGGATTATTGAATGTCATAACTTATAATATTTGTAGGACTTACGCAGCTCACCGTCTTATTCATCTTGGCAGTTGTGTTGATGGGGCCCATCAGCTCCTCAGGACTTTTGCGTAGGCTCATGCATTTTGGTTTTTCTTCCTGTGTCAGTTGTGATTTCACAAGAATGAAGGGCCTCGTGATTTTATACACTTAGTGTAATGTGTCTAAAACATTTCAAAGGGTGTTATCAGGAAAATGTTTTCAAAATGTGAATCCTTCAGTTAACTTGCAACTAAGTTCTTGGTTACCTTGTAAGTATTTTAAGAAATGCCTTGGTCATTGTTTTCTTAAGGGACTCTTCATGATCATTTAAGACTGTTGGGACTTTTTATGAATTGATTTAAAAATCATTATTACCACCAGTGCATCATCTATGTACTTGACCCTTTTCAAATCACAGAGGTGTGTCCAGTCAGCAACCCAGGGTAGCTGTGCATACAGTCCAATAGAAACAACTTAAAAAGAGATTCTTTTCTTTTCTTTTCTTTCTCTCTCTAATCCTTTTTTGGTGTTTGATTGCATAGGTCTTGATCATGAACTGCTCAGGTGATAGTAGGCTGGCACACTGTCAGTAGTCTGGGTGGACCTCTTTGGAGCTGTGTCTGCAATATGAATTGTGCCAGACTCCTATATATGCACTTAATAAATGTTTATTGAAGAAATTCTTTAGGCACTTTAATAATATAATTTATAATATCAAGTTAAAAATGAATGTTCAAAAACATGATAACTTGAGACCTTTGAAAAAAGTCCTTTTAGTACAAAAATCTGATAAATTCTATATTAATTTTTTATTGGCAGAAATCTTTGCTTTTGGTGTCAACAGTTCTCTTGTTTTATAAATTGCTATATTCTTGTGCTTGATGCTGTCTGAAAGTAGCAGTTAAGATTTCATTATGGTGAAAGAAATAACTGAAAGAGCAGATTAAAAAATATACCAAATGATGTCTCGTCTGTGTTTCTTAGCTGTTTTAGTATTAGCTTTAAGGATATTTTTTCAATTGGAGTTACTGCTTTTGATAAATTGTCACAAAAATTAAATGTTCATATTCTTGTATCGTAAGGCAGTATAACCTAGAGAAACGTGTGCCATATTCCATGTTTGTAGGGCACATGGGTCATACATAGTGCGGCATCACATGTACTGCTCATCTTCTCAGCTACTACACATTCTGGCTGGTGCTCTTTCTCTGGATTTTCTCTATCCTTTGTTTTAAAGCTTATTTATAACTTAGTCTGACTTTTGTTCAAGGTAACTATTGGGCTTTTGAGTATCCGGGAGGCACAGTTGCTTCAGGTGTATTCCTAGGACACGTGAAAACATAGAACAACTGTGGCCAATCAGCTTCATGCCTGTTGACCTTTTTCTTCTGGGACTTCTTGATCAGTTCTGAAAGGGAGCGCTGGTTGCAGCCCTTTCTTAGGGAAACCTGCCTGGCGCGATGGCAGGTTCAAATCAAGCCCAGGAGTGACCGCTCATCCTTCTGAGGTGGTTCTGCCAACTTGCTGTATGGCTGCCACAACAGTAACCCCATGCTTGACTTGATTGGTGAGGATTTACATGTGTGCTAATTAGAGTGGAATAAATGATTGGCTGTTTGCAGCATTGCCATAAAGGGTGCCCAGATGTACACACTACATGAACATAATGTGCCCGGGCACAGCGCATCAAAGTTTGTCAGCTGCATTACCTCAGCAAGCTTTGGGCCTGTCGCAGGGAATTTGTTGATAATTGTCCCCTATGATTTAGTGTCTTACTGGGTGAAAGCGAAAGACCTCAAAATAATGTCTTGGCAAGAGAATTCTGATCCTTCAGGGAAATAACAAAATATGCTTGAACGTAACTGGGAGTAATGAATAGATGACTTTAAGCTATGTATATTCAAATGTTGATTTCTTATGTTTTGAAATATTTTCCAGTAAAACAAATAAGTATCAAGTAAATTGGCATAATTGAATAAATTTAATCTTCAGGAATTGCACAAACATCAGTCTTGTAGGTTGAATTAATCTGCATTTAAACTCCCCATGCATGCGTGTCTGATGAGAGAAGTAACGTGGAGGGGTGTGGTGACATTCCTAAAGCATATTTTCTGGAACTGAAGCTTTCCTATGTGTATGTTTATACATCCATATCTTGTCTGTCAGTGTGAACTGAAGCTTTCCTATGTGTACGGTTATACATCCATATCCTGTCTGTCAGTGTGAACTGAAACTTTCCTATGTGTACGTTTATACATCCATATCCTGTCTGTCAATGTGAACTGAAGCTTTCCTATGTATACGTTTATACATCCATACCCTGTCTGTCAGTGTGAACTGAAGCTTTCCTATGTGTATGTTTATACATCCATACCCTGTCTGTCAGTGTGAACTGAAGCTTTCCTATGTGTACGATTATACATCCATTTCCTGACTGTCAGTGTGAAGCTAAGCCCCAACATTCCCTTGATCGCATTTAAGTACATCTGATTACATTGACAAGTGATCTTTTAGGAATAATTCATGGTATTGATAATATATTAATGTGCAATGATTCAGTTGTTAAACTGCCATGAAAGTTATGAGGAAAGACCATTGTTCCAGCACAGCTACGCAGGAAACAAGCTGGCCCGTAACAGAGGTCGCCACTCAATCTCTCTGCTCCTCAGAGACAGGAGCCTGATAGCATTGATTCTTAGCTTTGATACCATTGCTGCACTTGAATGACCCAATACAGTTCAGTGATAAGGTTAAGTTAATTACTGTTTCTGTGCTTTGCAGTTTTCACTTGATTACTGCTGAGGAAGAGTTTGATGCCTTTTGCTTTAATTAAGCAAAAGGGAATGAGCAGATATAATTGGATTTTGAAATAATCCTGCCACTACCAGGAACATCCTATTTTCCCCAACTTTGTTATATGTACTTCTAGAAGCAAAAATCTTGAGATGGAACAGAAATCTTCTTTTTGCTATGTACTGAGGTATTGCCATATGATGTCAATATGAATTCATGACCAGCTCAGGTAATATATTTGTTTAAAAGGATGACAGTTGTTTTGTATGTTTATATAAATACAGTAATAATGTAAGTTATGATACAGTGTTGTAGCTTTAGTCTTTGTGGTGCATATTTTAATTAGCTTTTAAGTGTAACAATTTAATTTTAACTTTATAAAGTTTGGAACAGTATTTTGAGTTTTCATAGTTTTTTGCATATTGTCCATATTCTATATACCTGATTTCCTTAGTCCTGTGGATGCTCTGCAGTTCAGCAGAAGAGTGAGAACAAAGGAATGTTTTACAGTCCTGGTGTGCAAGGTTTTACTTTTATTGGAAGGTTTATTTTTGCTTTAATATTTTCATTCATAATAATAATTAACTTTCCCTTATGGTTTGTATAGTAGTGTATGATTATATGCATAGTTGATGTGTTTTTTTAGCGAGCACATCCAGGATCTGAGACTGCTGGTCTGTTAAAATGTGTAGTGTTTCGGTTTCACTTCTACACTATGTGGGTGTCCATGTCTTTCTCTCAGACACCACACTACACATTGACTTCACTGGCTGATACAGCTATGTGCTTAACTATGAGGTTGCCTTCATGACCTCTGCTCTGGTAACATTTTTATAAATATACTTCATAGTGATCTCGGAATCAAATGAGATAATAAAGTTGCTTTTTAGCACTGAAGAGCTGTGTAAGTTTTCATAGTTTCTTGTTATTAATGAATCCATGTTTCCTAATGTTCACTCCTTTCACAAGTTGACAGTTGAGCAAGTTAATCATTTGCATCTAGCTTTTCTTCTCCACGTTGTATGTAAACATGTGCAATCTGAATGGAGAGTGGAACCTGGCTGTCTGATAGCTATGTTTGTGGAGTTCAGATGAGTGGGAACAGACAAGAGTCTTTTAAAAATAAGCCCCACTTTGAGGATGGGGCGACTGACCTTAGGCCAGTAGATATCATTGACCTCCAGACACCAAAGGACATAGGAAAGGCATCATACCTGAGGAGTCCCCAAACAGTACACATCACTGAGACCATGGTTATAATGGGCTGGACTTCCACACTGCAGATCTGTGAGATAATACATTGCTTGTGTTGTTTTTAAATCATGAAGTTTGTATTAATTGGAAGCATCCTAGTATAGTTATTGAAAGAAAAATTACTTCTGTTACTTAAAGGTGAATAACTTTATTTCTTATAAACCAGAATATACTCAGGTTTATGATTTGTCCCTGGCATCCATTATGTATGTGTCTGATGTTAGAGGAAGGGGTTGGGTTTGGCTAGTTCAGGTCTTATTACTCTGAGAAAATGTGGTTATTAGGGAACTATTTATTTACAGGTAGATGATTATGTTCTTTAGTCGACGCCTACATTTTTAGGTACAGGTTCCTGTTTTATCTCCTTTGTCTTTCTTCCTTGAGAGTCGACTTGTGTCTGCATCTTCAAGCAGGAAAATGAAAAGTCTTCAATAATCGGCGAAACAATTGTGCATACTTAGAGACTTTGAACTGCTGTTTCAGCAGCCTTAAGATTACCAGGGCCTTTGGTTACACTTAACAAATGAGCCTCAGAGTGTTGCACAACAGGACTCCTGATAGTGCACTCGCGGGTTCTCTGGAGAGCTTCCAGGGCCTCAGCTTGGCACAGTGTTGATTTCACCTCTTCTGTACTTGGAAAACCAGACACTCTGTAGTCCCATTCATAGTTCTGTTCTGGGATAAGATATAGTAAGTTTGTACTTTTGCATTGCTTGCTTACTACCTGTCAAAATTATTCTTGTTGAACATCTTAAGTGTTTACTACTTAATACAAAACATTACTTGTCTATGTCTCTTATTCCCTGAAACACTTGACCATCCAGCAAGTTCAGTTTATTTGAAATTAGGAATGTTACTGAGTGATGTCGTTGTACTGGACAGAAAAGTGACACATCACGTTCCCTGCCTTCCTAATCCTGAGTGACACCAGCAGCCTGTCTCTAAATGATCCTCTACTGTCCACAACAGAGTATGTGTCAGGAGCTGTTGTAACATGGCAGGGTGCCTGGAGAGGCGTGGGGAAGTCACAGAAAATGTCACAGACACATTGAGGACACATTGGTGACTCTGACAGGAAAGGGCAGCAGTGTCCATAAGCATGGCTATGAGAACCAGCAGTCTGCTTGATACACCTCTGGCAGGCGGGCCCGGAGAGGAAACAAGGCTTCAAAGAAGGCGGGATTAGTTCCAGAAAAGCTTTGCTGTGTGCCTTTTCTTTGTCAGTCCCTCTCCTTATCATGGTGAGCCTGTCAGACATCTTCAGATCCTCCTTCTCTGGAATCTGCGTGATGGACAGCTCCCCTCCCTGGATTACAGGAATGGTGCCCAGGTGGGCACAGTGAGTGACCCCCATGAAAGTGGTGGAGAGGACAGAGAAGGAGGGCAGATGCCTCGTTTTATGGGCAGGGCAGGATGGAGGGGCCTGGTGAAGCTGGAGGTGGCGGGAGAGGCCTGCTGGGACTGGAGGAGCAGGTTCTGAGAGGAGAGTGCTGTGGATCTGCTTTGGTGTGTAATGGGCCCTGATGTGATCTGTGCAGAAAGTGTTTAGTGTGTATTATCACTTCTGTAAAATCCTTTCTTTCGATTAGGGAGTGATGTGTAGATAGTGTTATGGTTACAGAAACCAGCACTACTATGTATTTATTAAAGTCCTAGAGATAAACTATCCAGGAAATTGTAACTTTTAATTTCTTTCTATGTTTGTGGTGACAGTATGGTTAAAGCAGAGCTTCAGCTGAGCTAGAATTTGTGCGGGTGCTGTTCTCAGATCTCCATCATTACGCTCTGGCATTGGGAATACTTAGCTTCTTCTGCCTTGATGCATTTATCAAGAAATAACTTTTTAATATTGGGAAATTACTGAAAGAGAATTGTCTTCCTTTGGCCTTCCTGTGTCTTTAAATGAATAAAACCAGTAGTTATACCACCCTCTAATTTTGTGGTATCTGTACAAAGACACCATCTCACAAGCGGCCTGTTCCAACAGATCACGACTTCCTACTGTTTTATTACTCTTGGCTATGTGACAGTGACACCACCGACAATAGTTGAAATTTAGAACAATTTGCACCCTGCAGATAGGCTGTTTTACAGTAGCCACTTCTTTTGACATGTCTTAGCATTTGGATTTAATGTTTAACAAAATATGGGTGAACTTACAAGTAATGATGAAAAGACATGCCTGTGTATACATCTTTTAGATGGCTTGAAGTAGCTGGAGTTTGTATGTTGACATGAGGATATCCTAGATCTTCCTCAACCCAACAGATTGGTTATATGTTTCTGCTGAGATGATGTCTATTTTTGTATACACTATAGAGAAACTACTGGAAAAGTTGTTTGCTCGTATGAACTGAATCTCTTAAAATGGAGGGAGGAGGAGAACATGAGGGGCAGCATAGCCAAGATGGGGAAAGTACGGAGAGGGAGAGCAAGGAAAGAGAGACCTGGATTGAGGGAGCCATTCTGGGACTAGTGTGAAATCTGGCACTAGGGAAATTCTCAGGAATCCACAAGGATGACCCCCCCCCAAGACCCTAAGAGATAGTGTAGTGGGTGCCTGAACTGGCCTCACCCTGTAGTCAGATTGAAGACTACCTTAGTTGTCATCCTAGAGCCTTCATCCGGCAGCTGGTGCAAGCAGATGCGAAGATCCACAACTAAGCGCTGGGCCAAGCTTCCGGAGACACATTGAAGAGAGGGAGGAGTGATAATGTGAGCAAAGAGGTCAAGACCATGATGGGAATACCCACAGAAACAGCTGACTCCAGCTAATGGGAGCTCACTGACTCTGGACTGATGGAGAGGGAGCCTGCATAGATCCAAACTAGGCCTTCTGATTGCGGTGGCAATTGTGTGGCTTGGGCAGACTGTGTGGCTACTGGCAGTGGGACCAGGATTTATCCCTAGTACTTTGGACTGACTAAATTTTTAGAGCCCATTCTCTTTGGAGGGAGGAGGGCCTTAGTCCTGCCTCAAATGTTTGTGCCAGACTTTGTTGACTCCCCATGGGAAGGAAGCCTTACCCTCTCTGAGGAGTGGATGGGGAATGTGGTAAGGGGTGGGGGGAGGGGGAGGGGAAGGAGTGGGAACTGGGATAGGTATGTAAAATGAGAAAAGACTGTTTTAAGAAAATAAAAAAAATAAATAAATTTGAGTAGTTTGTTGTAAAGACTTTGCATCTTTTAATGAAACTGAATCGTCTAAACTGGTAGCTTCATTGGAAAATGTGTAATTGCAAAAATTAACTTGTCATACACTCTAGCTCAGCAAAGTCACTTTCTCATAAGTCTGTGGTCACAGTATGTTTTTTACAGTTCAGCATCTGGCTCTGTGGGGTACTGATGGCTTCTAGGAAGAAAAGTACCAGGGTGAGCAATTAAAGGCCAGATGACAGCATAAAATATGATCATTGTGGTTAGACGAAAGACACACTTATGAATTTTGCAGATCATTGTCATTTTTCTACCCATATTTTCTCTTGCTTTGTTAGCTTAATAATTGTAGTACAATTTATTTTTTCTTCTAAAAAGTGAGCATGGCTGTTTTAATTACCCCGTACTTGTTTGTTCTTCAGTGGTGAGAACTAATGATGACTCTTTTACTGTCATATGCCATGATATTTAAATTTTAGTTTAAAGCAGAAAAATTTTAAAAAAGCAGTTTAATTGTGACTAAAATTTCTTACTGTTATTAGCTTTTTTATCACATGTAGATTGTGTAATATTTACCACCTGGAAGTTAGGTTTGCTGATAGTTTCCTCATAATGTCAAGCAATATTACGAAGTGTGTTTTGCAGTATCACGTTGTTGACTTGATATGGAGTAAAAGAGCCGGCACGAGGACTTACGGAAGCGCTGAAGAAAGTGGGCCTTTCTCCTTTGCCTGACCTTCCAGAAGTGTGCCTTATGCACAGTAGGGTTCCTTAGTGCAATGCTCTCTCTCTGGGCGCCATGCTTGCACACAGTCTTTCCATCCCCATTGTGATGGTGGTTCGCATACTCCTGGTGTCTTCCCTGCCTTACCCAGACCATTCCCTCTTCCAAGTGCTGTGGACAAACTGGTGTCTTTATTGCTTACCTCCAAGATCACTTGCTTCTTTTCACTGCACTCACCCCGCTCCCTTTCCCAGATAAATAGAACACGCATGTGTTTATGCATGTACATGTGCATGTATTTTGATAAACAGAGCCTGCACTTGAAGATATCTGGCTTATTCACTAAAGGTACTGTGATTTCTCTGTAGTCAGCAGTTCTGTTATTTGAGTAACGCTGATTTCCCAAAGAGCATTCTGAACTGGTAGGACCTGTGTGAGGTTATTGCATTAAGTGAGCTGTTGAGGGTCACTGTTGTGATCCTTCCCAAGATAATCATTTCACACAAGAATGTTTAAAAAGTAACTTAGTAGGCTTTCTGTTTTTTCTAGTCATGACATAATTTGGCTCCATATTATTGTGGTAATTTTCACTTATTCTTTTGTTTGTATATTGTCAGAGTGGGCTCTAAAATACCATATTCTTGTCTGTTTTCAACACTTAAATATTTCTTCTCCCTATTTTTTTCCATCCAGTTTTTCTATGTAGTCTTCTCTGTAGTAAGAAGTTGCTGTCCACGATTTTCTACTGATGTCTGTCAGTAAAGCATGGCAGCAAGTCAGGATCAAACTGTAGTCCTTGTTCTTGCAAGGAGAACACTTCGTGATCGGAGCTGTCTCCCCTGCTCCGACCATAATATCTTTATTCTAAAAACGTATGACTGCTCTGGTCTTTTAAAGTGTGTATTTACTGCTCTGTTCCTTTTGGGCGGTTGTGATTTCCAGTTGTGAAAGGTGATACAGCTTTCATGTGTGTGTTTGGCTTAGGTGTTAATGTGTTCCTTTCTTATGATGTGGTTCATTTTGTATGCATTGAACTCACTGATGTCCAGGAGCAGCTAGTTTTGTTTTGCTGTATGAGTGATTTAATATCTCTTTTAAGAATGGACCTTGCATCCATTTGTGTTTGCAAATTGACAGTCAAATGAAACTTCTGTGTCTTGTCCCAAAGTAACTAAAAGTCCAGTTGGTAAATCAAAATGAACTCTGCAAATAGCAAAACCTAATAGAATATGAGCCTGTTGTAAAGTTATTAGCATATGTTAATCCTACAGAATAAGGTATAAATTGGATATCTAATGTGGTAAAACCTTCTTAAGATATATACATTTATGAAGATAATCTAAATGAAATTGTCAAATGATAAGGGACCCAGAGCCTTAGCTGGCCATCTCTTGTCACCAAATGAAGCTTTCAATACTAGGACTGGTTTACTACATCTAATTGAATTGTTGGCCAAAGGTGTCCCATGGGAACCCCAAACAACACAGGCTGTTGTCAAGATGGCTGTTGTCAAGGTTGCTCAACACAAACTGACAGTAAGGCCCTGTTGCTGAAGACAATACCTACCCAACTCACTGATCATGGAGAAGCTGCGCTGGTGCCTACATAGAGCCTTCACACTAGAACAGTGGTTCTCAACCTTCCTAATGCTGGGAACAATAAAATTATTTCATTGGTATTTAATAACTGTAATTTTCCTACTGTTGTGAATTGTAATGTAAATATCTGATATACAGAATATCTGATGTGCTGTGCCCAAAGGGGTTGAGACCCACAGGTTGAGAACTGCTGCTATGGCGTCTCTGTACAAAGACAGTTACTCTGTAGGCTATCAAAGGAGATGCATAACGACCCGGCCACAAAACCTTAGGTCTACAATGCTGTCCTACCTGCAAGATATGCTAGTACAAAGGAAGCACAAAGCTAATGAGAGAAACCAAAAAATATCTTATTTGACTTAAGGTCCACTCAATGATACTGCTTGGATGACCAAAAAACAAGAGACTAGATAGCCCAAGGAACTGGAGTAAAGCCAATAGAACTGTTCCAAAAACAAAAGCATATCACCTTAATGAGTCCTAAGGGCATTTTCTTATACTCATAGATCAGCCATCATCAGAGAAGCTTCCCCCTGAGGCAGATGGGAACACAAAGACCCACATCCAGCCATGCAGAGAATAAGAGACCTTCAAATACACAACCCTAAATGGATCATCAAATCCCTCCCCTTAGGGTCCAGGCAATCCTGAAGAAGAGGAGAAAGAAAGGGTGTAAGAGCTATAAGAAATAGAGGACACAAAGAAAACAAAGCCCACAAAATCAACAGGACTAAAGCCCATATGAACTCAGAGACTGAGAAAGCATACAAAGGGCCTGCAGAAGTCTGCACTAGGTCCTCTGCGTATGTGCTGTGGTTTCCAGTTTAGGGAATTCCTGAGTGTATGAATGAGTAGGTCTCTGATTCCTGTGCTTTCTCATGGGCTCTCTTCCTTCTGTTTGCTTTGAGGGAAGGAGAGACATAGGGAAGAAGGCAAACAGGGGGGATGTTGGAGAAAGAATAGGGGAGGTGAGAGGAAAAGGAGGCAGGGATTGAGAATCCTATATCTTATCACATCATAATAGATAAACATTACAGAAAGAACATATATAAAAAATACATTCTTGGATGGTGAGTAGATTGCAGAATAAATCAAGAAGATTCTTTTTTTTTTTAAATTCTAGAATAAAAACAAATACAGTTTACAAAAACCTTTAGGATATAGAGTTCAAGGCAAGCCTGGATGACAAAGCACCAACACAGAGAGAATGAATACAAATTTTCAAATAACATGCATCATCAAGATGTCTTGGCAGAAACATGCCAAAAAATAGTCAACAAGAAGGAATAACAAAGACCAATTCAGAATATAATAGAGTAAAGAAAGACCAGGAGCTGGTGTATAGAAAAAGAGGATCAAGATATACGCAACAAATTGACAAATGACAAAGCACATTAAAAAGATCCTATGACATGATCAAGTTGATTTCATTCCACAGATGTGAGAACAGTTCAACATATGAAAACCAATAAATCTAATGGGGTGCATAAATAGACTCGGTGACAGAAATCAAAGGTCACTTCAGTAGGTGCAAAAACTGAACTTGGTTAAGTTCAACATCTTGTCATGGAAAAAAATTTCCTTAAGAAACTAGCAAAAGAAAAGAACATCCATGAAAACAATGAAGACTAGATACATAGATGATAGCTAGCTAGCTAGCTAGCTAGATGATAGATAAATAGATAGATAGATGATAGGTGATAGATAGGTGATAGATAGATAGATAGATAGATAGATATACAGCTTAAGGACTGCAATATGTTCAACAAAAAAACTTAAAAGTATTTCTTCCTAGATGAGGAATAATTCAAAAATGACTACATTCGCCATGCTTATTCAGTATAACCATTGAAATGTTAGAGCAATTAAGAAAAACAAATACAATTATGAAAGAAAAAGGCAAAGTATCCCTATTCAGTCATGATATGATGATACTCAAAAGACCCTTTAAAAATACATCACCAGAAAACTCTTAGGTTAAATAAATACTTTCAGCAAAGTAGAAAGATGCCAAATTAACAGTTTCAAAATATGCAAATAATAAAACTATTAAGAGAGAAATTGAGAACAAAATCCAGCTTACACAGAAAGAAAAAAATTATTGCATTTAACCTACAAACAAAAATGAAAGACTTCTTTAATGAAAGCGTCACATCCCTAAAACAGTAAAGAAAAAGATACCAGTAAATGAAAAGATATAGCAAACCATAGATCAGTAGACTTAATATTACAAAAATACAATATTGTATAAATATTGTAAAAATGACTCTATTACTAAAAAAACTCTATAGATCTAATGGTCTTCTTCACAGAAACAAACAAACAAACAAACAAAAAAATAAAGCATCCTAAAACTTAAATGGAAGCACAGAAGACCCCAAACAAAGGAAACCGCAGTGTGGAATGAGCAATTTGTGAGAAGGCATCACAATATCTAATTTCAAATTATACTACAGAGCCATAGTAACAACCAGCAAGACAGCAGCACAACAAATATGTCAACCAAGAGAAGAGAAGACCCAGAAATGAACTCATGTGGACACGGACACCTGATTCCAGCTGACAAAAACATGTACTGGAAAAAAGCCTCTTCAACAAAGGTGCATGGGATACTTGATACCTACATACAAAACACCATCTGGACCTTTCGCTCTATAAAGAAAACCAGCTCAATGGATCAAGTACCTTAATGTAAGAGCTGAAACTTACACCATGCACGGTGGCACACATCTTTGACCCCAGAACTAAGAAGGCAAAGCAAGCAGATCTCTGTGAATTTGAGGCCAGCCTGGTCTAAATATTCAGTTCTAGGACAGCCAGGATTAACTAGATAGATCCTCTCTCAAAGGCAAAAAAAGATTTGAAACTAGTCAGAAAAGAGAAACTTGAAAGAATCTATTTAAGATACAAGAGTATTTAAGGAATTTTTGAAGACAAGGTAATAACAGTAAGACTTGATAAATCTTTTCTTCAGTAAAGAAAATAAATACTGGCCACAGATGAAAATAGACAGAATGAGGTGCCTGTTACTATGCAGGGGGACTCCCCGCCCTCCCTGTGATGGGCTCATGCATATGCATACCCAACCCCGCCCCCAATTCCAACCCCAGGTGTACACATAGCCCTAAGCCTGACTAGGCCGCAGCCATCCCATTGGCTTCCAGTTGCAGAGAGGGGCAGGCCAAAATGGAATCCAGACACTGAGAAAGATGTTCCTAAAGGAAAGTCCTAAAAGAGATGTCTTATTTGTGTTTCTCTGATCATCTTCCATGCAAGTGAGTTCAAGACTATGCTCCACTTCTTCTTTCTGGTCACTGTATCTGGTTTATATGTTGAGGTTGTTGATGCATTTAGATTTGGGTTTTGTGCAGTATGACCACAAGGATCTATTTGTATCCTTCTAAAAATCCAGTTCAACACCATTTGTTGAAGATGCTGTCTTTTTGCTAGTGTATTTCTGCTTCTTTATCAAAAACCAAGTTTTGATAGGTGCTTGTATTTATGCCTGATTTTTCAATTCAGTTCCTTTTGATTAATTTGTCTGTTTTTGTGCTAATCCCATGGGGATTGCTCTGAATCTGTAGATTGCTTTTGGTAGGATGTCCATTTTTACTAATTTTATCTTACCAATTCACGAACATGGGAGATCTTTTCATCTTCTATTATCTTTTTCATTAGATATCTTCTCAGTCTGTATGTCTTTTGTATATAAGAGGGTTGCTGATTTATTTGTATGTTAATTTTAGATCCACCATTAAGTCTCTGCTTCAGTCTACTGTCAAATTTCCTCAGAGAGTTTACTTTTAAAAACATGTTTTATTACTAGTATCAACCAATCCCCTTTTTCAGTTTTAGGGTTCCACCCACAATTCCACATTCCAGGCATTCTTATGTCAATTAAGTTTCCTCTTTACAAGGACAATTCTTAGATCTTGCTTGCATTGAAAATCTTATTTTTTTTTACAATCAATTTATTTTTTTAAGTTTCAATTTGAAGTAGTATTACATCACTTTGCTTTTCTCTTCTTTTTCTCTCCAGCCCCTCCCCACTTTACTCCCTTAAATCCTTCCCATGTCCCTCTAAGTTAATAGCTTCTTTTTCACAAAGGATAGAGAAGCAGAGAGGGAAATCAGAGAAACTTCACCTTTCATGACAGCCACAAATAGCATAAAGTATCTTGGGGATAACTCTAACCAAGGAAGTGAAAGATCTATTTGACAAGAATAGATCTTTAAGACTTTGAAGAAAGAAATTGAAGAGGACACCAGAAAATGGAAGGATCTCCCATGCGTTTGGATGGGTAGGATCAACATAATAAAAATGGCAATTATACCAAAGGCAATCTATAAATTCAACGCACTCCCCATCAAAATCCCCACAAAATTCTTCACAGATCTTGAGAGAACAATAATCAACTTTATATAGAAAAACAAAAAACCCAGGATAGCCAAAACCATCCTATACAATAAAGGAACTTCTGGAGGCATTACCATCCCTGACTTCAAACTCTATTACAGAGCTACAGTATTGAAAACAGCTTGGTATTGGCATAAA
>NW_026068730.1:0-558 GCF_014885135.2 Alexandromys fortis
CCCAGTGCTGGGATTAAAGGCGTGTGCCACCACCGCCCGGCTGGGAAACATTTTAAAATGGTTCTTTAAAACACACATAATGTTCCCATTATTAAAGGTACAAACAGATTTACATACAAATGAGATGAATGTGCTTATTATTTTTAATGTATTTTATGTGTGTAGGTGTCAGATCCACTAGGACTAGAGTAACAGACAGTTGTGAGTTGCCCTGTGGGGGCTGGGAATTGAACCCAGGTCCTCTGGAAGAGTAGTCAGTGAGTGCTCTTAACCACTGAGCCATCTCTCCAGCCTCAAATATGCTTATTTTCACATAGAAAATTAACTTTTGGTCGAATCTTTGATACTACAGAATTTATGTAGAGTATCTTCAACAGTTTTCAGAGTTGACTGATATTTTGATCTTTTAATTGTACTTTTCATAAACGTAGAACAAAATGGCAGAAATATATTTTTGTGCCACCTCAGTAATTGAAATTCTATCCTCATCTCAAGATAAAAATCTTAAAGATTTTTAAATCAAATATTCTTTGTTTTGCTTGTTTTGATTTTTTTTTT
>NW_026068730.1:5135-7282 GCF_014885135.2 Alexandromys fortis
TTTTTTTTTTTTGGTTTTTCGAGACAGGGTTTCTCTGTGGCTTTGGAGCCTGTCCTAGAACTAGCTCTGTAGACCAGGCTGGTCTCGAACTCACAGAGATCGGCCTGCCTCTGCCTCCCGAATGCTGGGATTAAAGGAGTGCACCACCATCGCCCGGCTGGAGCTTGTTTCTTAAAGGGACCCAGGGTACTGCCTGAGTGCATCCTGCAAGATGACAGGGCAGGCCAGCATAATGCCTGAATCCTAACACTCCCATCTTTTTCTCATTTTGAAAGGTGGGGAAATTAAAGGAAATAGCAGGAGGGACAGGGATGGAGTACTGGTTCTCAAGACTGCTTCCTGCTGATTTGTGGGCATTGAAATCTTGGGGATGTCTAAGGAAGCTGGGGTGCTGGCCATATCCTGGGGTAGCTGGTTGCTTCACTGCTGTCCAGGCTCTGTGGAACTGTCCAGTGTCTCTTGGACCTGGGGAGGTGCTGGCAGAACAGAGGACAAGGTTAAGTTTAGGGAAAATTTTTTTTCTTAAGGTCCTGGTGATTGAGGGGGAGGGTGTCAGGACCAGGGGAAGGTAGGGAGGCTTGGGCTCTTAGAGTAATTGAGGGAAGGGTACATCTGACCTATTTGAGATGAATCCTACCAGTCAGCTCCCTTGAACTTACAAGAATTCTTTGAGTTTGTGAAAACATAAATTTTGGACACATTAGCATTTACTGTTTATAATCTGTACTAAAATTTGTCTTATAGGAACGGCAGGGTACAAATGTCAGAAATGATGGTGACAAACTTTTTAGCACAATGAAAAGTATCTCTTAGATCTATAGTTAGAAGGTGACCAAAGGAAACTTAAAATCTAATGCAAGTAAGTGTAACCAACAAGTCCAAATGATTGCTCCATCCTACTCACTTGGTCCAATCAGCACAATGTTGTTATATAAAGAAGCAAAGGGATAGTTTGTGGAAGAGACAAATGACCAAACCCCTTCAAGCTAAGTTATGCCGCAGAGCTATAGAGTTACTGTATCCCCAAGGGAGAACTGTAAAGGCATGTTGCTTAGCTGAAAGCAAATTGCTTCTGGTGGTCCTTATGAATTGGTACCAAGAAAAAGGCATTTTCTAGATTAACAGCTGCATACCATGTACCACGAGATATGTTAACCTGCTGCTCAAAGAAGAACACCACATCTGGTACAGCAGCTGTAATTGGCGTCACTGTCTGGTTGGGTTTTCCATAGTCCACTGTCATTTTCCCATGATCCATCTGTCTTCTGCACTGGCCAGGTAGGAGAGTTAAAGGGAGCCTCCACCCCTGCGGTTTTTCATGTCCTTGATAGTGGCACTAATTTCTTCAATTCCTCTGCCTCCTGAATGCTGAGATTAAAGGTGTGCACTCACCACCATCCAGCGAGACACTGTTCTTGATTCACTTTTCCTTGGCAGTGACAACTCTAAAGGTTTCCGTTTAGCCTTTCCAACCATAATAGCCCTCACTCCACAGTTCAGGGAAACAATATGAGAATCCTGCCGACTTCTAAGTATATCTATCTCAATTATACATTCTGGGACTGAGGGAATAACCACAGGAGTTTGGGGGACCCACTGAACCTACAGGGAGTTGGATTTCAGCCAAACCTCCATTAATCATCTGACCTCCATGAGCCTCTACTTTAACTAGAGGGCCACAGTGCCTCTTGGGATCTATGGGAATCAGCCTCAATTCAGAACCGGTATCCTCCAATAGACCCTGGAGAGTCTGATTGTTTCCTATTCCCCCAGTGTGTGGTTATCCTTGTAAAAGGCTGTAGGTCCTTCTGGGGAAGAACTGAAGAAAGGCTAACAGCAAAACTTTAAGTATTTTATCAAGGTCCTTCCTCAGAAGAACTTGATCATCCCTTCTTCAAGGGGTTCTTGGTCTACAAAGTGGCTCAAGTCAGGAAGATGATTCATGGGCCCAGATTCCCTTTCACCACAATCCAATGGATTTCATTTGCTTGAGAAAAAAATTCTGCTTATACAGAACAAACATGCAGTAGACTGGTGTAGCGCGCGGAGATATAGCGCGCGCTATGGCACTGTCATGTCGTGGGCACGGAGCCTGGGCGCCATTTGCTGTTCCACGTCAAACTTGACAGACAACTTGTGCACATGCG
>NW_026068730.1:10426-11547 GCF_014885135.2 Alexandromys fortis
TAGCTCATTTAAAATAAAATGTATAATTAAAAATTATAAGTTAATAGATAATCATCTATAATAGTCAAGCTTGTAGTCATGTTAGATTTTCTAGATGTACAGAGATGTATTTCAGATAGGTAGGTATGCTTCAAACCTTTCAAAGTCTACAGAATATGGCATTTCAAACGTTTTAAGAATTTAGGACTTTTCATGATGGTGAGACACGTCTGCTCCTGGTAGCACCAATAACTTTCAAGAGGAAGATGGGCATCGAAAAGGCTCCTTTTGGAGTTGGTTAGCCATTTGGGCAAGAAACTGCTCTTGCCTGGACTGCCTGATGAACTGGACATGCAGGATCCACAGAAAAATGACTGCTGAACTTGCCTAAAGGTAAGACGATCCTTTGGGGTTCCTGCTTCATGAAAGAGTCAGCCCGACATTCTGCAGGACACAGAAGAAAGTGACTGACAAACTGCCAATATAGGCAGATCTGTCTTTGAAATTTCCTGCTTTATGGAAAAGTCTGCTGGATACTATGGGCCTGTAGGCTGAAGATGGATGTCCCAATGGTACAGAAGAACTCTAGGTGACTGTCCAGGCAGTGAGATGTCTCTGTCTATTCTAGAGTTTTGGAAGTTGCTTACAATGTACTTACTGTTTACTTAGGTAATATTATATCCTTCTGGAGTCTTTGATGGAATTGAAGAATTTATAGTTTTCCTTAGTTATAATAAAAGATAGATATAAATATTATAACTGTAATTCTTGCTTGATACCTGTTTTGTTATATGTAATTTTACTATGTTAAAGTTAAAACCTTCCTTTTTTATTTAAACAGAAAAGGAGAAGTAATATGGGATTCCCCTTTATATGCTGTGAATACCATTGGTTAATAAAGAAAACTGTTTTGAGCTTTTGTGACTGGCGGTGGACGAGGACGGACCGCCATGAAGGCCTCGGGCACACTCCGGGAGTACAAGGTGGTGGGGCGCTGCTTGCCCACCCCGAAGTGCCACACACCACCGCTGTACCGAATGTGCATCCTCGCGCCCAACCATGTGGTGGCTAAGTCCCGCTTCTGGTACTTCGTGTCACAGCTGAAGAAGATGAAGAAGTCATCCGGGGAGATCGTGTACTGT
>NW_026068731.1:0-3500 GCF_014885135.2 Alexandromys fortis
TTTGGAGCCTGTCCTGGAACTAGCTCTGTAGACCAGGCTGGTCTCGAACTCACAGAGATCCGCCTGCCTCTGCCTCCCGAGTGGTGGGATTAAAGACGTGCACCACCATCGCCCGGCTCAGTGTAGTTTTAGTTTGCATGTCTCTGGTAGCTAGCAAGGCTGAACATTTTTTCATGTATATAGTGACAATTTGTGTCTCATCTTGTCTATTCATTTCATTAGCCCCTTTATTGACTGGGTTGTTTATGTTTTTGAGTTTTTTGTATATTCTAGATATTAGTCTTCTGTCAGATAAAATGGTTAGCAAAGATGCTCACTAGGTGTTCACTTAACCACTTGCTTTTCTGTGCAGAAACTTCATAATTTCTTTTTTTTTTTAAGATTTATTTATTATGTATACAACATTCCTTCCTTGTATGCTTGCATGCCAGAAGAGGGCACCAAATCTCATTGTAGATGGCTGTGAGCCACCATGTGGTTGCTGGGAATTGAACTCAGGACCTCTGGAAGAGTAGTCAGTGCTCTTAACCTCTGAGCCATCTCTCCAGCTCCTGGAACTTCATAATTTCATGAGGTTCTTTTTGTCAGCTGTTGACATTTGTAATAGAAATTCTAATTGGTCTTAATGATAAAAACCAAGAGTTAGATACAGGGGTTAATGCTGAAGATGAGAGAAGCAGAGAGGCCAGCAACTAGAGAGTTCTCTTTTTTTTTGGTTTTTCGAGACAGGGTTTTTCTGTGGTTTTGGAGCCTGACCTGGAACTAGCTCTTGTAGACCAGGCTGGTCTCGAACTCACAGAAATCCGCCTGCCTCTGCCTCCCAAGTGCTGGGATTAAAGGCGTATGCCTAGAGAGTTCTTTTATCTCTACCAGTGCTCAGACCAAAGGGGTGATCCTGTCCTCAGACTGCATCTTCATGCTCCATCTGTCTCCACCAAACCTCAGACTGCACTGAGCTCCCATCTCCGGAAGCCTTATTTCTCTTTGCTGAGCTGTAACACTCCTGTCCCTACCTCTCTATTGCTGTCATTAAGGCGTGTGATCAGGTGCTGGGATCTGTAGCAGGGTCCTCATCATCTCTTGTCAGACTTGGCATCTTTTGTCAAGGCCCTCTGTGCATGCTTTTACTATCAGCATCGGCCAACTGGCTCTCAGGTCCATTAAGGCTTAGTCATTTCACAGGAATCACCCTTGTGTGAGCTGTTTCTCTTTTAAACAGATTCAACCTTGCGTAGCCCAGGGTGGCTTTGAACTAACAGAGATCCTTCTGCCTCTGTCTCCTGAGTCCTAGAATTAAACTTGTGTGCCACCACTGCCTAGCCTCTGGTGACTTAGCACTCTGATATTCAGGAAACCTTTTACTTTTTAAAACATAAGATGTCCCTGCAGACATTATTTCCCAAGTGAATAGAGGCCCTGTTCAGAAAGTCACTGCGTAGGTGTCTGTGTTGTCTGTGTGCATGTTCACTGGGGGAGCAGAGTTTATTCTTCATTGATTTGTGCTTTAGTTTTAAGACAAGGCCCCTCACCAAACTTGGGGGCCCTTGTTTTGACTGAATTGGTTGTGAGCCCTCAGGATCTGCTTTTGTCTATCCACCCACTGGACTCACAGTAACACCTGCACCAAAGATCACCTGATTGAAACTATATTGCCTTTTTTGGGTTCCCTTTCTATTGGATTGATCCGTTTTTCTTTCTGTGAAAGTATTAAGCCTTTTTTTGTTATTATGGCTCTGTGGTATAACTTGAAATCATGTATGATGTATCATTATTGTATTTTTGTTTGTTTTACTTTTTTGCTCAGAATTAGATGCCCCCCCTCCCCAGTCTTTAGAACTTTCATAAGAGGATTCTTTTGTTTGTTTGTTCGCTTGGGGAGTTTTGTTTTGTCCTGGATCTCGCTCTTGTAGACCAGGCTGGCCTCTAACTCACAGAGATCCTCCTGCCTCTGCCTCCCTAGTGCTGGGATTAAAGGCGTGTGCCACCTCTGCCCAAGAATTTTTTTTTTTTTTTACTAACCCACAGTTCCTGCCCTTACAGTATTAATTCTTCTGATCTGTGAGGAGGAAAAGTTTTTCCATCTTCTACTCTCTTATTTTTTCTTTAGTGCTGCAGCTTTTATTGTAGAGATCTTTTTTTTTTTTTTTTGGTTTTTTCGAGACAGGGTTTCTCTGTGGCTTTGGAGCCTGTCCTGGAACTAGCTCTGTAGACCAGGCTGGTCACAGAGATCCGCCTGCCTCTGCCTCCCGAGTGGTGGGATTAAAGGCGTGCGCCACCATCGCCCGGCTAAAAAAATGTTCCATACTCTTCTCTGGCTCATCTGCAAAGGAATGAGCCAAACCATGCTGTGGCCTCCTTATGCTTAATTGATGATCAGGGTCTCTTTACCCATCTTGGTAACCGTCCCGTAGAGATCTTTCTTTACCTAGGTTTGTTACAAGTTTTTTTTAAAGCTATTAGAATGAGATTATTCCCTGATTCTTTGTAAACATGTTTGTCTTTTCTTTTTCTTTTTTTTAAGCAAAAACTCCATTCCATTTTACCAATAAAGACTTGGGAGCCAGATGCTGGGGTGAAGACCTGCTAGCTCAGAGAATCAGAAAAAGTCCCCAGCTGACCTTCCTCCTCAGGCATCCCCAAAAATTTCCTTTCTGTTTCACAGTCTCAAACAAAAACTCCACCGGAATGTTCCTCCCTTCTACTTCATGTGTGAGTCTCTGTCCATCTTTCTGACTCTCTCTTACTCTCTGTGGTCTTTTTCTTGTTCGTTGCCTGTCAACTGGTTACTTGCTCTACTTCTTGACCTATGGTTAATTTTATCTAATCCTGTTTACAGTAAGCACAAAGCTCTTGGTTTATGCTAGGACAGAGCCACACTACAGCTAGAAATAGATTTTTTCAGTAAGTAACGCAGTCTCTCGGGGTTCACAGTGAGATCAAATATCTTGCCAACATGTTGTTACTGATAGAAAGTCTACTGATTTTAAATATTAATTTTGTATCTTGACACTTGAATAAACTGTTCATCAAATCTAAGAATTTTCTGATGCAATCTTTAGGATATCTTATATGTAGGATCTTCTATCAATATATAAGGGTACATAGGCTTCTTCCTTTCCTGGTTGTATCCATTCATTTCCTTCTCTTATCTTACTTAGTTAAAACTTCAAGTACTGTATTGAATAAGGAAAGGTAGAGAAAGATGAAAACCTCTGTCTTGTTTCCTATTGTAGCCAATATGTTTTGAATTTTCTCCTGGTGTGATGTTGGCTATAGGTTTGTCATATGTAGCCTTTATTGTGTGTAAATATGTCCTTTTTAATCCTAGTCTCTTTAGGACTTTTATCATGAAGGGATGTCTTTTTAACATCATGTGTTTTCTGTCCTTGAGTCAATTTATGTGGTCAAGTATGATTCTTGATTTGCTATGTTGAACCGTCCCTGAATCTCTGGAATGAAGCCAACTTGATCATGGTGAATGATCTCTTTTCTGTGTTCTT
>NW_026068731.1:15038-16657 GCF_014885135.2 Alexandromys fortis
TCCCCCCCCCCCCCCCCCCAGTACTGAGATTAAAGGCGCGCACCATCACTGCCTGGCTTTACATTACGTTTTTAAATTAACTGTATAAGCACAATACCTCAAACAAGAGTAGAATCATACATTCCGTATAACAAAAATAACTAAATTTGTATGAATATATCAAAATTCATAGCAATGTGAACTGTTAGAGACGTGGTTGTTCAAAAGTAGACTCAACAATCTACTCTTTTTACCTCATCATTTCTATACTATATCTTCCTTTTTCTCTTCAGAAAGTGATTCCTGAATTTAATCTCTTATGTCAGGTTTTTTCCTGACCATGACCAGTAACAGTCTGTAACCAAGCCCCCTAAATGATGACAAACATCCATAACCCACCAAACGACCAAAAACCGCCACCCCCTCTTGGGAACGTGGACCTCACTTCTCTATAGATTGTTTCATGTTGTATTGAGGCATTGGCATGTTTAGGAGACCCTGAGAAAATTAAGATAATGGGCAAGACCTAGTGGAGCTACCTACTGTATAGTCTCTGTGTGATGGGAAAATGTAAGGCTTATTCGAAGTCCTTGACTGGAATAGTCTATGAGGCTGGACCATCTCAGCAAGCAACCTTGAAGCTGTTCTGGATACAGAATTCTGAGGAAACTGCAACAGAGACATTCTGAGAGGCTGGATTGCCTGGGTCACCTGTTTTCATTGCTGTCTGGGCCCCTTGCTCTGAAAACACATAAACTTTCGAAGGTAACATACGCATCTGCATTAATATAAGTATGGACTGTGTGATACACACAAGCCAGCCAAAGATTTTTTTTTTTTTTTTTTGCTTTATGTTTGAGCAGGGAAAATATCTGTCACCTGTCGTGCAGTTTTTCTAGGTTTATTTCTTTATGTCTGTAGCCAGGATTTTCAGGGTGTCTCCCTGACCAAACCTCATCACTATTAACCTTGAATAAACCCACAGTCTTCAATTTCCTCTGGAAACAAAAGCATAGCCTCTTCCCCCAAAATACTTGTTTTTTAAACTTCCACTTTGCAGTGAAGACATTTTAAAAATATATACGTTGGTTTAATTTAGTAGTTTTTATAATCTATTGTCTCTCAGCAGCTCTTGTTTGTTCATTATCAGTCAAAAAATTTAAAGTCAGGATCCAGACCCCCTGTGTATTTTACATCTCTGTGTGGCTTATTTTTTTTTTTTTTTTTTTAAAAAAAAAAAACAACTTAAAGCCTTTGCTTCATTATTTGTAAACTGTTCATGTTTTCTGACTATCTGTACTCCCTTTCTTTCTTAAGCCTGTACACATTGTTAAACACAGTGAAATAATGGAACCTGGTTAGAGGTTTTTTCCATCTGCATTTTTTTTAATTAACTTTTTATTTCCTGTACATTGGTGTGCCGGTGTTGCGTTTCAGATGTTTGGGTGCTAGGAATTGAATCTGGGTCCTCTGGAAGTACAGCCAGTGCTCTTAACTGGATCTTACTTTACTGAGCATCTGCAGTGTTCTCTGTCAGCCACTGTGGAGACTGGTAGCCACATCTCTGTATACTGAAGAGCCTACCTGAGAGACTGTGGTCGTTTGGAAGTTGTGTTTGACTCTGTTTTAAAGGTTTTTTT
>NW_026068732.1:0-2374 GCF_014885135.2 Alexandromys fortis
TGGCCAGCAAGGAGTGAGGGTTGACTTTATAGTAACTTGTTCTCAAATAGTACTGCATAGTCTCAATGACATGAGGTCCGGATTGATTGATGAGCTAAAATCCCAGGTTTGCCAACTATGCACAGCGAGACAACCTATATAATACAGAAATGATACTGGCTTCATATTAGCTTTAAGGATCAAGTGTTATGCTATTAGTTCAGCACCCAGAGGATTGCACACTGTAAACTTTATATAAGCAGTTTCCAAGTCAGGCTAGTAAAATTGTACTTCCATTTATATGAAGTCCTAACCAGCAGTGTCCAGATTTGAGCAAACCAACATCATACCACCATCTACAGATGTATTGGGTCTTATTCACATTCGTCCCAAGGCCCTTAGGTTAAGACATGCCTATGCCTCTATCAAGAAAAATCTGTCTCAAACATGGAAACAACCTAAATGCCCTTCAACCAAAGAATGGATGAGGAAAATGTAGTACATTTACATGATGGAGTACTACACAGCAGAAAAAATAATAATATCTTGAAATTAACAGGCAAATAGATTAACTAGAAAATATCATGTTGAGTGAGGTAACCCAGAGCTAGAAAGACAAATATCATATGTACTCACTCCTGAGTGCCTTTCAGAGATAAAGCAAAAAAAAAAAAAAAAACAGCCTGCAAATCACAATCCCAGAGAACCTACACAACAATGAGGACTCTAAAGAGACATACATGGATCAAATCTACATGGGAAGTAGAAAAAGACATGATCTCCTGAGTAAATTAGGAGCATGGGGACTTAGGGAGAGGGTTGAAAAGAAGGGGAGATAAGGGGAGGGGAGCAAAGAAAAATGTGTAGCTCAATAAAATCAATAAAAAAAGAAAAGAGAAGAAAAATCTGTCTCTGTTATTATAGACAAAATGGAGAACTTATTCAAAGAGGCAGAAGAATTTGAGACTGAAGATTTTTTTTGTATCATGATGAAAATGGCATTTACTACAACTCACACACATACAAATAAATACGATATATAGGTCAGCTATTCTTTAGCAAAAGTGACCAAAAGTTAAGAGTGGAAACATTTGTTTATGCAGAATTACACTAAAATTAAAGTTTCAGGGACAACTAACAGAATCTTGCACAAAATCTATCAGGAGGACATACTTCGGGTACAGTTCTCCATCATATTGTTAAGAGCCATGACTTTAAAATCTCATATTGTTAAGTGTTTTCTGAGGAAAGCCTTAGGTATGTGAAAAAGGAATAAAAGCTTTCCATCAAACCATGAAGAAAATGAGAAATGTGCCCACTTATCGATTCATTCTCCAAAATGTTACATGCCTCTTTGGTGAATTAGGGAAACTCCAGTGACCATGGACCTCTGAAATTCTCTGGGTCTGTGACTTAGAAATACCAGAGTAATTACCTGGGGACAGAACTCACAGGCTTTCTTCCCCTTTCTTTTTCTTACCAATAAGAAAAACACTGAATGAATTTGTGAATGAGCACCAAGAAAAGTACAGTGTTAAAAGCTTGATTTCTATATTAGTACTTTTGAAATTATTTCTTTTTTATTTATTTATTTATTGAAATTTTCTACCTCCTCTCATCCTCCCATTTCCCTCCCACTCCTGCCACTCCCCCTCCCCTCCCTCTCCAGTCCTAAGAGAAGTCAGGGTCCCCTGCCCTGTGAGAAGTCCAAGGCCCTCCATCCAGGTCTATGAAGGTGTGCAGCCAAATAGACTAGGCTCCCAAAAATCCAGTACATGCAGTAGAATCAAAACCTGGTGTCATCATTGTCTTCTCAGTCCGCCCTCATTGTCAGCCACATTCAGAGAGTCTGGTTTGATCACATGCTCATTCAGTCCCAGACCAGCTGGCCTTGCTGAGCTCCCATTAGGTCATCAGTGGGTGGATGCATCCCTTGCAGTCCTGATTTCCTTGCTCTTGTTCTCCATCCTTCTGCTGTTTCATTTGGGCTTTGGGAGCTCAGTCCTGTGCTCCAATGTGGGTCTCTGTCTCTATCTCCATCCATTGCCAGATAAAAGTTCTATGGTGATATGCAAGACATTCATCACTGTGGTTATGGGAGAAGGCACCCTCTCCCCTGCTGCCCATTGTAACGGCGTAAGCGAATGCAGACAGATTGTCAAAATATAGACAGCTTTAATGGAGGAATAGACTTACAGAACCACTGTTCCCGCAGAGACCAGGAAAGCAGAAGAGAGCGCTGGGAGCACGCTCACCAATTTTATAGGAGAACTTTAGCCTGAGGCGAACACGCCCCCTAAGGGGTGGGACTTATCCCTACATCTCCCCCTTTTGTCTAAATAAGACAGAACTAAACCAAATACAACTATATACAATAATAACAAATAAATATAAC
>NW_026068732.1:5622-9777 GCF_014885135.2 Alexandromys fortis
ATTTCTATTTAAAAGCAGCAATGGAACTAGGACTGGAGAGCTGAGCTGGTGGTTAAGGACACTTGTTGCTCTTCCAGAGCACCTTGGTCCAGTTCTGAGCTCCAGGTGGTGTTTCACAATTGTAACTACATTCTAGAGAATTCAGTGCCTTCCTCCTGCTTTCATAGGCACTGTATACATGTGATGCATAAATATATGTGCAGGTAAAACAGACATACATGTAAAATAAAGACAAACAAAAACCATCTTTAAATTAAAAGACAGTTGTTAATTCGTCCTATTTTTTCTTCCCTATTGCCCACTCTCTTCCTTCCTTCTTACCCTCCCATTCCACTTCCCTCTCTCCACCCTCTCTTCCTTTCTCTCTTTTCCTCTCCCTCTCCTGACCCTCCCTTATTCCCAGTCTTTCTTTCCCTCTGTACTTTACTTATTGAGTCTCAGCTATTCATTATATTTACATATTCAAAATGTTAATTCAGACATATATCTTCAATGTTTAAATATTTACTTTAGTTTTATTTTTATTGCTTAATTCATTTGCTTTGAAAAGTTCAAAGTATTCAATTAATACATGGTTCAATCTGCATATCTTCCCATTTAGATTTCCAAATGTAAAAAAAAAAAAACATTAACAAACATTATATTCTATTTCCTTGTAGTGAGAATTTTTATATTTAACTTTCATTTTACTTTGGAGCTGATATTCATGAATGTCTTGAAAACAAAATCTGAATGGGCTTTCATCCAACTAACCTAACAATAGCTACAATTCTTTTCTCTTCATTAAGTCATCTCTTTCATTACTTCCAGGTGTGTTACACCTCCTTTACCACCCACAATTTGTTACTTAATAACCTAGGATCCAGCTATTGGATGGTATAGAGACACTTAGAATACATATGGACATACACTCTATGCATAGGCTTCTGTGGAGTTTGCTACAGGGTATTAACCTGCCATAAATACTTTTTACATGGTTTTATTAACATAAAGTCAGTTTTATATACAATGAAATGAGAATAGGCTATCCAATGAGATAAAGTATCATTAAGAATGGAGGTGAGTGAACCACTGGAATATGCGATGTAAAAAAAATCTCCAAAGACATGTTTTCAGGCTGTATGCTTGTCTTCAGCTGAATGCTTATTTACAATTACCAGATATCCCACAAAGGAGGGAGAACTCTTTATGAAAGAAGACCTATGTCTGAATGATAGTGAGATAAAGATAGAAGTTTCCAGAGAAAAAGGAAGAAAGGTAGAAAACCTGCTTTAAGAAAGACATACAAATGAAAGAGGTGTAATGTGCTACTAGTCGCTGGGGAAATCCATATTGAATGCTGTTAACCACCAAAAGAATGTTAAAAATAAGACAAATGACAAGTGTATTTGGAGATTGAGGGTGGTTTTAAGAATCTGCGAATCTCATCCCCTGCTGCAGAATAGAGATTAGTGCAGTCAGTTGGTAGCTGGATGAAGATATCTACTGCATTGTCCAGTACAAAACTTGTCCTAGGACTCAGAAATTAGACTCCTTGGCAAATGCTCAAAGGTCATGCATTTTCTTCATCACCAAATGTCACATGCTAGAGCAATCAAAGATTTTTATACTATCCTCACTTGAAAAGCAGCCCAGATGTCTATCAGCTTCCTAGTAACTCAACACAATGTAAACAAGTGATAAACAAGCACATCGTGACATTTCCGGATGCTAGTGTCTATTAAAACAACATGGCTATAGAACAGCAGGATCTTCTATGGCTTGCACTGCAGCAATAAAGAAAGAACCATAGAAAATGTATCTACATGGCATGGAAGCCTCAAACATTAAGTCCAGTAGGCATAATTTAGGTTTCATATTTTTATGTTTAGAGTGACTGACACAGGACACATACATAGAAATGCATTGGTACAAAGGGTCTGACAGAGAAAGGAAAGAAACCCAGCAAAGCCTAAGGAGACTCTCTCAAATTCTCTAAAGAATCCTTCCTCTAGGCATGAAGCAAGACCTCTATGGAAAAAGGATACCATGGCCTTCTATCAGACAAAATGGGTCAAGAAATTCTGTCATGGCAAACTCATACATAAACACATAGAGAAAATGGACTTATATTCCTACTTATATAATCCACCTTGGAGAAGCAAAATTTCTGGTTGCTCATGAACTCCTAGTAAGAAGATAAATGGTCAAAAATAGATCTCCAGGTCCCTCAAATGGCCTTCAGCTTAAAACATAAGTGTTTCAAAGTCACATCCTATGGTGATGCTAAGGTTCAACAAGCTAAATGCCATGCACAGGTTTTGCTTCTGCATGAAAAATGCCAGGAGTCTTTATTTCTAGCAATTTTTTGTAACAATGATGCTGATGGTCTGGAGATGCTATAAGACTCTTAGGCCACCTACAATGAAAACAGCATTCCAAGGATGCCACATCCACATGGGTGACTATCTTAGTTTCCTTTCTCTTGCTAAGTTATGATGAAGATCAACTTGGAGAGTGAAAGAAATAATTTGTCTTACATATTAAAATCAATCCATCACTAAGGAAATCAGGGCAGGAAGCTAAAGGTATGAACTAAAGTAGTGAATGTAAAGAGATGCTGCATACCTGTTTTATTATNATTTGTCTTACATATTAAAATAAATCCATCACTAAGGAAATCAGGGCAGGAAGCTAAAGGTATGAACTAAAGTAGTGAATGTAAAGAGATGCTGCATACCTGTTTTATTATTCTTATCAACTTGCTCAATTTTCTTTCATATAAGCTTCCAGATCACCTGCCCAAGAAAATCACCAACAACATTGAGTTATGCCCTTCCCAAAGAATCACCAATCAAGACACTGCCCCACAGACAAGTCCACAGGTCAATAGGATGGAGGCACTATCTGAATTAAGTTATCTTTTTATCAGGAGACCATGACATATTCCAAGTTGACAACAAATTGAGAAACACATTGACTCTTGTAGAAAGTCAAGGCTAAACAGGAGCCAGGCCCTGATATAAAAGGAAAAGGCAAACAAAAGGCAATTCGTGGTACTACAATTCACAGTGCTGGCTTTGCACAGAAAAGTAACAGTGTAGAAGGCCAAATGAGTCCACCAGAAGTAATGATCCTCATATCTTTCCTTCACCTAAATAATATATAATACATGTTTATGTACATATTATATATACACATGGATAACATTTACATAACAACTAAACAATTCAAGCTAGAAAAAATTTAACATGGAGAGGGAGGTGGGCATCTAATCGCACTGCTAGTTAAGAACCTAGTAACAATTGATAGCTGCAGGGAAAAAAAAATCAATGTTCTTTAAGAGTGTAGCCCCTTGTATGTTGATCAATAAATAGAAGGAGGAGAAGGAGGAGGAAGAGGAGAGGGAGGAGCAGAAGAAATGGTTAGATGGGAAGGAAAGAAGGATATTGGAGGTGTGGGATAGGGTTAAGTATGATCAACATATTTATTTTAAAAATGAAAAAAAGAAGGAATAAAATTAAATTAAAGGGCAGTGGTGATGCAAGCCAGGTAATGTCAGCACTTGGGAGAAAGAGACAGGTGGATAAATCACTTTGACTAGAAAGACCTGAAATATGGAGGAAGTTCTAGGATAAAGGGTAGAAACTCCATCTCAAAACACCTCAAATCCAAAAAACCAAACATAAAATAGGATATTCAAATTGAAACAGAAACAGTCTAACTGTTAAACACAGGACTAGTAAAGTGCTTCAACAAATAAAGTACCTAAACCCTAGACGCCTCTCATTAGTTAAGAGATAGCCACAAGTTATCAACTGACCATCACACACAGATTGTAACACGTAAAACCATTGCTGTGTAACACATGGAGAGAGAGAGAGAGAGAGAGAGAGAGAGAGAGAGAGAGAGAGAGAGAGAGAGAGAGAGAGATAAAAAACATTCATCCAATATCTCCCAGGTTAAATCAAATGACTATAACATTGAAGAACTTTACAACAGTGTACATTTTTATGCAATTAATAATCAGAATTTAACCTTCAGCCTAGGATTCCAACTATTGGAAATGAACGGAGAACAGCACTGACTGCTGCAGCTCTGATGACATAAAGTCCTCTCCATCTGCATGCACATATCCAAAGACAAAGTGGGCTAGGGTCTGCATCCTCAATGCAT
>NW_026068732.1:13894-21591 GCF_014885135.2 Alexandromys fortis
GAGAGAGAGAGAGAGAGAGAGAGAGAGAGAGAGAGAGAGAGAGAGAGAAGAATCTGACTAAGGAACTTGTAGAATGGCCCACTAACGCACACAATTTAGACTTTAGTCGTTTCTTCTTTGCTTTCAAGTGTTCATTTCAAGTCACAAATCTTTGGCCTGGTTGGAGGCCTCTGCTTTCTGTTACACCACCAATAATGGGCTCTAACTGAGGTGCCTCTTTGATAAGCTGTTGTTGTCCTGTGTCCCTGAGATTCTACAGGTTTTGATCTGTAGGATCATACCCTTCACATACTTGAACAGTTCACAGATAATGTGACTGTTGGGATGGGACAACTCATACTCCTGGTTCTGGGCCTGAGTAGTAGCTACATTGATCAGTTTGCCAGACTTTTCTCATTTTCAATACCATGCTGAGCTCTCCACCACTGTCTCTGCTAGCTCACCAAGCATAGATGTCAGTAAGGCAGTCAGATCCTAGTAACCCATGCTCATACCACCAGCTCTACTGTTTTTCCCTGGAGAGATGAGGGTCCTCTTTCCTGATTGTTGTGGTGGGGACGGGGCAAATGAGGCCAGCTTTCCTACTCTCAAAACCACAGGGCTGGCTAACTGAAGCCCATGATAGAAACTCTAGCACTAGTACGCTACCCAGGAATGGTGCAGGGACTGCTTCCCAGTGTGTGGTGAAGGGCAAGGCTAATTCATTGATTCTACCCACCCTCTAACCTGCTGAAGGGGGTAATGGGTGAGGGAAAAGATCTTTCTCTCACCCATGCCACCACATGACAGACAAGAGGAGACAGGGTAAGCCGATTGTCTATTACTACCACTTGCCAGGCACAAAACTACAACATGTGAACATTTAGATTTATTTTATGAAAAAACCATGACAGAAATAGAGTATTAAGAAGCATACTTCTTATTTCACTGGATACTGTATGTGCAGATATTTAGAGGAATATTAATGATTGAAAGGCATTAATAAAGTCTCTTACTTTATTAAGTGTTCTGTAAAACACATATACACAAATGAAATAAACATACTAGTGAGTGAGGTGTGTAAAATACTCTTTCCACAACTATACTATAATTAAAAAGAGTAGGTGTTTAAACTTGAACATTCTTCAATGCCAGTTTGCAGTGCTTCATTTTTTCCTTTCATTGAAAATAGATTTTTAACCCTCACATAATGTATCCTGATTAGTTTGCCTTCTTTTACTCTTGCCACTTCCTCCCTAAATCTCCTGCAATCTAAATGTAGTCCTATTCTGTTTCTCATTAGGAAAGAAAAGGCTTCTAAGGAATAATAACGAAAACAAATAATAGTATAACTAAATACACTACAGTAAGATAACACTACAGTAAGATAAAACATGCCATCACATCAAAGTTGAATGGGATAAACCAAGAACAAAAAAATACATCAAGAGAAGGCATAAGTATCAGAGATCCACTCATTTCAGACTCAGGAATCCCATTTAAAAGGACAACTAGAATCATAATATATATGAAAGGGCATGGTACAGCCAAGTGCATGACATTTTAGTCTACGGGTTTATATGAGCATTACTCGTGTTGATTTAGAAGTTCTTGTATACTTGATCTCCTCACTCCCTTGTACATCTCTTTCACTCTTTTCATCTGCTCTTCTAAAGAGGTTCATTGAACTCAAATGGGAGGGATTTGATGGAGGCATTCCATTCAGTACTGAGTGTTTCAAGTCTTTCATTCTCTGTGTAATGTCTGGCATGGGTCTCTGTATATGTTCCCAACTTCTGCAGGAGGAAGATTCTCTGATAGTGGTCTGAATGAGGCATTGATCTATGAATATAGCTGAATGACATGAGATGTCATTTTATCATTATGTTCCTGTCCTTTCTTTTTTTAGACCAGTGGGTAGTATTTGGGTTTGCCATAGGTCCCTGGGTTATCCAATCTCTGATTTTTTTCACCCAAACAGCATTGAATATGGGTTACAATTCAGGAAGTGGGTCTCAAAAAACTGAACCATTAGTTTCTTATCCCTACAAGGTTTTTGTGACTATTCCAATGATGCATTTTGTAGCCAGGATGTAGATCAAAGGGGTTGTAACTGGATTGCTAATTGATGTTTCACCATTGGTAGCATGTGAAATACCTTCCTGTTCCAAAGATCCTAGCACATAGAGGTGAAGGCTCTATGTAAGTAACAGCTCTACTTACCTGTGTTCAAATTGTGTATGGGTTTTCTTGAGTAATGTGGCCTTGCTGTCAGTTTATGAGGAACAAGCCATTATCTTGGCAACAGACTGGGTAGTTTTGGGACTCCCATAGAACCCCTTTGACAGAAAGCTCAATTAGATGTAACCCAGTGACAGTACTGATTTGGTGACGAGAGAATTCTGTGACAATTAGATTTAGATCACCTTCATAACTATGTATAACTTAGGAAGTTTACACTCTATTATATTTCTTTACAACTCCTCAAATACCCCCTTAATTTTAGCTGTCTCTCTCAATATTACCTCATTTCACCCACTCTTCCCGCCCCTCCCTACTTAATGATCCAAATTCCAGCAATCCCTATTCATCTATAACTACCTATTCTATTCTTCTCTGGTAATTAGTTCTTTAAGTTCTGCTAGTCATTTACTCTATATCTAATTTCTGTGGTTCTATGTACTGCAGCTTGGTTATCAATGACTTAAAAGCCAATAACCACATGTGAGCCAATAAATACCATATTTGTCTTCCTGGGTCTGGATAGCCTCATTCAGCTATCAGATCAATGGTGTCATATGACTCAGTTGGAATCATTGTGGGGAGGCATATTTTTCCAGGAGATTTCAAAGATTACTACAGGAAAAGTTATTGTCCACGGTGGAAAACTTAAGTGTTGTTTAAATAAAAATAGAAAGTGTGAATTTCAATAGATATATAATCAAAGAAAGGGACCCTAGAGATGAAAATGGGTATGAGAAGTAAAATTTTTGATAACCTTATTCCCTATATTTTATCTTCCTTCTGTTCCACACACACAACTCCTCATATGAAACAGAATCCATAAAGATTTTTTTTAATATCTTGCTTGGATTTGGAGAAGGAGAACCACCATACAATTCCAAAGACAGCTTTGATTTTGAAGTGAGTCGTGCCTACCATTATACAGAGAACCAGGTAAATATATATGTTTACGCAGTGAAATTTTGCCCAGTTGGAGATAATAGTATTGTAAGTCAAATATTGCTTTACTTGGTGGTTCTTTCTAGATAGCGATCTATTCTTCTTTATGCGTGTAAATGTCCAAGGGCTCTTGACTTTTGCCTCAAAGACAAGAACAAAACCCTGGCACAACCCTTATGATGTTTCCACCTATTTGGATGAGTTGGCATTTCACTTTGTGAAGAAGTTTTTCCTTTTAAAACCAAATCTTAATTAATATTGATGATATTTATAGCTTTTCTTCTCCTGAAGAAATCAGAACAAAACCTCTTTCCCATTGTCCCACATCGCCTACTTTCCATTCTGAGGTAAGCACATAATTGAACTACACTGGATGGTTTAATTCAGAAATGTTTTCTATTACACAATGTCTCTGTGAAGCCATTGTTCATTTCTCAGTAGAATTAAGAAAATTTAAGTTTAATTAAGCATTTCAACAATCTATTTCTGTGAGTCCTTAACATTCCTTTCTGATTCATAGAGACTCGATAATTCAACTTTATCTTTCTATAACTGCCTGACGTGTAGGGTTGTTTGGTATAATGTAATATGTTTTATATTATACTAAACAAAAAACTGTTTAATTTACTCAGTAACATATACTGCACAATTGCCTGTCTTCATTTCACAAGTATACTTATGAGGGCCATAACTTCTAGCAAATGTGTGATTAATGAATGGCCCTTTCTAATCTCAAAGCAGTTGCCCAGTGAAAAACTGAATAGGTATCAATGGTGTGCTATATTTTAATTTTCCAAATGCTACAAAATAGAACACACCCATTGACATTAGTTTATTCCCTTAAGTTCCTTTGGGTTACTTCTTGAAGATAATGGTGTTTGGCTATATAAAAAACAAGTAGGATATCAACTTATAATTGGCTTATTATTATGAAATGAAAAAGTCCTTTATAAAACTTTTGTTATTGACATGATGGCTTTTGTAAAATTCTTTAAATGTTTCCAAAAATGATTGATCAATTGTCTGAAATACACTGTGATAGAGGACCTGGAAGTCCTGTAAGCGATTAGATGAATGTTATGTATATGGATCAAAGCTTATTCCTGATTATATCTTACACAAGAATAAATATGAAGTCAATTCTGAATTATCTGATACAAATTCAGCAGTTTAAATTTACAAAACAACCTTCTGCATGTTAAAAATTGTTAACTATGTTGAGAGTTTCTTTAAAATATCTTAGTACTGAGAGTGGAATATAATTCTGACTTTTGATAGAACAATAAGGGATTTGTACTACTTGACATAAACCATCTGATTGAGCATGTACTTTCTGATTTATTTGCATTAGCACAGAATATAAGGTATTACTGTGTCTCACACAATGTGAGGAAGAATACAATTAGCTCTATTTATAAGTTGAACTTTCGTTTAGGATGGTTGCTATTACACTATCACAAATGAATTAGAATTATATCTTTGCAGGGTTAACTATACTTCGATAATATGTTAAATTCATCATTAATAAAAGAGTTAGAGGTTTATATGTTTATATTTCCATTCTTTGTACCTCCTTCACTGTTGACATGGGCTATGGGTTCCAAGGCAGTTAGTACATGGTGATTTATGAGCTGGGATGAATCAGTTAGTTGGAGGAGGTAGTTGAGGGGGAAAGATATCTATCTGGCATCTCTTTGAGATGGCAGCACAAGGTCGGTCATACAGCGACTCAGCAGCTCATGCTTTAATGCAGACGATGGATGGAACAAATGGACTTAATCTCAAGGATCAGAGAGAGTTCAAAATGTGGGCAGGATATCTGCATCACTGGCGGGGGTTGTATTGCAGAACTGTGGAGGAGAATGGGAGACTGGACCTTTAGGGTCAGAGGAAGAAGCAGAAAGACTTAAGGAGCCTATCTGCTTCACTGGCAGGAGTGTCCTATAGTTTCTGGGGGAATGTCTTGTGGATTTGGGGGCTGGGACATAATCATGAGTTTGGGGAGGTACTTGTGAGGTAAAGTGTCTGGGATCTCTTGGAAATGGAGCAGGGGGTGAGGTTAGAGATACTAAACCACAGATATTCTATATCCAGGTCTGTCAATTGAACTGGGCAATTGAATCTGGTGGGAAGGATGGAGATTGACAATCAGTAATTCTACTCCCAGTTCCACTGCAAGGAATGGCCTGTGCACTACAGTGAGTTCCTCTTACATTTGGTATCTGTGAGCATTCGGTGACACAGAGATGGTAAGTGACAGATGCAGGTCTGTGGAATCTACTGGAGAAGAGAAGTCTACTTGGAAGGGGGACTTAGTGGCAGATACCCTCCTGCAGATCAGTGGATGAACCGCGGGGACCAATCATGGGGATCAGAGTTACAGCTGAAGATCCACAGTCATCTTATTGGAATCAACAGTATGAGTGGCCTTATGTGTACTAGGGAGTTTCTTGCTTTGGGGACTGGTATAAATCAATGAGAAGTTGGGTGTGGGTTTTCTAGAGGCGGATATGGGTGTAGAGACTCATAGGCAGATGTCCTGCAACTGATCTGTGAACAGAACTCAGGAACACAGTGACTTGCTCTCCAGGCCAAGAGGTGGAGCTGTATATCTCTACTCCTCCAACGCTCATAACTGGAATGAGAGCTATATGGTTTTACAGGTAGTTCCTGGTCAATTGGGGGCTAGAACTTGGGCATGAGCAGGGGATGGGACTGGGGATCTATTGCAGGAGGGCAGAAGGGACAAGGACATGGTAAAATCAATGTGTCCTAGGAGGGAGGTGATGGGAGATATCGATGAGGTATACTAGAGATGGGTGTACCCATGGTCCTCTAGAGCGAGGCCTTAGGCATGATGCCTGCTGCAGATAGGTAAACGAAATTCAGCTTCATGGGCAAGGACGAGAGACACAAGGCCATATCTGTGTTCATCCTACAATGTCAATGGCAGCAGTGACCTGTGTGTTCCACTGACTATTTTAGGATAGAAACAGGGAACTAGATCTTGAAGCTCATATTTAGAGGTTTATATGTTTATATTTCCATTCTTTCCACCTCCTTCACTGTTGAAGTGGGCTATGGGTTCCCGGGCATTTAGTAACTGGTGATTATGTGCTGGGATGAATCAGTTAGTTGGAGGAGGTAGCTGAGGGAGAAAGAGAGCTGGCAACTCTTTAAGATGGCAGCACAAAGTCGGTCAAACTATGACTCAGCAGCTCATGCTTTAATGCAGACTATGGATGGAATGAGAAGACTTGATATCAAGGAAGAGACAGACTTGAAAATGAAGGCAGGACATCTGCATCAGTGGCAGGGCTTGTACTGCATGACATTTGAGTGGACTGGGGAACTGGACCTCAAGGGTCGGAGGTAGAAGATTAAAGCATTAAGGAGCTTATTGCAGGGCGAGGGCTGGGGCTGGGGCTTGGGCTTCGGCTTGGGTTTGGGCTTGGGTGGGGACTGGGGTGAGTGGGGCGTGGGCGGAGTGAGGGCATGAACAAATCAATGTGTCTAGGAGTGAGGTGATATGAGATATTGATGAGGTCTACTGGAGATGGGTGCACCAATGGTCCTATAGATCAGCCCTTAGGCATGTAGCCTGCCGAAGATCGGTAAACGAAACTCGGCTTGACTGGCAAAGATGAGAGACACAAGGCCATATCTGTGTTCATCCTACAGCATCACTGGCAGCAGTGACCTGTGTGTTCCACTGACAATCTTAGGATAGAGATGGGGAACTAGATCTTGAAGATCAGATTTAGAGGTTTATATGTTTATATTTCTATTCTTTCTACCTCCTTCACTATTGACATGGGATATGTGTGCCCAGGCAGTTAGTACCTGGTAATTTATGAGCTGGGACGAATCAGTTAGTAGGAGGAGGTATTTGAGGAAGAAAGATATCTGGCATCTCTTTGAGATGGCAGCGTAAATTAGGTCATACAACGACTCAGCAGCTCAAGCTTTAATGCAGATTATGGATGGAACGAGATGACATGATCTCAAGGACCAGACAGACTTGAAAATGGGGTCAGGCCATCTGCATCAGTGGCAGGGTTTGTTCTGCAGGACATTCGAGGAGATTGGGGAACTGGACCTCAAGGGTCGGAGGTAGAAGCATAAAGCCTTAAGGAGCCTTTTGCTGGGCTAGGGCTGGGGCTGGGGCTGGGGCTGGAGCTGGGGCTTGGGCTTGGGCTTGGGCGGGGGCTGGAGGGTGGCGGGGCGGGGGAGGGGTGAAGGCCTGGACAAATGAATGTGTGCTAAGAGGGAGTTGATATGAGATATTGACGAAGTCTACTGGAGATGGGTGCAACCATGGTCCTATAGAGCGCGGCCTTAGGCATGAAGCCTGCCGGAGATTGGTAAACAAAACTCGGCTTGACTAGCAAGGATGAGAGAAACAAGGCCATATCTATGTTCATCCGACAGTGTCACTGGCAGCAGTGACATGTGTGTTCCACTGACAATCTTAGGATAGAGACAGGGAACTAGATCTTGAAGATCAGATTTAGAGGTTTATATGTTTATATTTC
>NW_026068732.1:23953-24745 GCF_014885135.2 Alexandromys fortis
TGTGTGTTCCACTGACAATCTTAGGATAGAGATGGGGAACTAGATCTTGAAGATCAGATTTAGAGGTTTATATGTTTATATTTCTATTCTTTCTACCTCCTTCACTATTGACATGGGATATGTGTGCCCAGGCAGTTAGTACCTGGTAATTTATGAGCTGGGACGAATCAGTTAGTAGGAGGAGGTATTTGAGGAAGAAAGATATCTGGCATCTCTTTGAGATGGCAGCGTAAATTAGGTCATACAACGACTCAGCAGCTCAAGCTTTAATGCAGATTATGGATGGAACGAGATGACATGATCTCAAGGACCAGACAGACTTGAAAATGGGGTCAGGCCATCTGCATCAGTGGCAGGGTTTGTTCTGCAGGACATTCGAGGAGATTGGGGAACTGGACCTCAAGGGTCGGAGGTAGAAGCATAAAGCCTTAAGGAGCCTTTTGCTGGGCTAGGGCTGGGGCTGGGGCTGGGGCTGGAGCTGGGGCTTGGGCTTGGGCTTGGGCGGGGGCTGGAGTGTGGCGGGGCGGGGGAGGGGTGAAGGCCTGGACAAATGAATGTGTGCTAAGAGGGAGTTGATATGAGATATTGACGAAGTCTACTGGAGATGGGTGCAACCATGGTCCTATAGAGCGCGGCCTTAGGCATGAAGCCTGCCGGAGATTGGTAAACAAAACTCGGCTTGACTAGCAAGGATGAGAGAAACAAGGCCATATCTATGTTCATCCGACAGTGTCACTGGCAGCAGTGACATGTGTGTTCCACTGACAATCTTAGGATAGAGACAGGGAACTA
>NW_026068733.1:0-15442 GCF_014885135.2 Alexandromys fortis
ACTGTGGAATGTATCTTCTATGAGTGCTTTATTATCACTTCCCTCCTCAATACCCAATGGATGGCACCTCAGAACATAGTTCTGCACAAGCTACATACAACATCTTCCTATTTGAACTCCCCATTCTATAAACACTCAAATATTCCAAACCTGGAATCTGAATCTGTCTATTGTATATCTGTAATCATTTTTTGACTATGACTCTGTCCATAAGTCATTAAAAACATCTAAACATCATATTCTGGCCAGTAGATTTAACATGAGCTATCCAAGCTTGAAATACACCAGAACTGAAATTCATCCAGAACACAGGAGCGCACAGCTCTTCCCAGACAAAATCTCAGAGATACCTTATGATAAATGAGATTTATGAGCAGTGTGCTACTTGATGATTTTAGCAGCATGGACTTAGAAACTTGCCAAAGTTTGGGAGCTAAGCATAACTCTTGCTGGTATCCTGACACATTAAAAAGCCAAGAGGAGTGGAGTCAACAGCCAAAGCTGTGGTGGTGATCGTACCCATGCCTGCTAAACATTTTAAAAAGCTCTCCTAGTCAAAAAATGATTACAGATATACAATAGACAGATTCAGATAAAAAGGCTCGAAATTGGTCACAATGGATTGATAAATATATATAAGTTTGAGGGAAGGAGGATAAAGGGTTGTGTCATATACTAAAATTTAACTTAAATATATTAAATAGATTCATTATTTTGAGTTTGGGTATAGAGTTTATTTAGTGGGATGTGGAGGGGAAAGGGAAAGGTGGGAAAGTAAGAAGAGGGAAGAAGAGAGTCAGAGAGAGAGAAACGGAGAGAGAGAAAAAGGGAGAAAAGAGAGAGATGGGTCAACAGAGAGAGGAAGCAGCCACCTCTTTAGAAGGGGTACAAATAAGAAAGATTCATAAAAAGAAATAGAGTAATAAAAATTACAATAAGCCACATAAAAAGAAAAATATACAGAGTCTAGATTATGTGTACTATTGACACATAATCTATTGACATTCCAGACTCTTTGGCTATAGGGGTGACAGAAAATTGGAATGGTAATTATGACAAACACTTAGGCTCTCTGGGAAAAAAGGGCATAGACTCAAATCTGCCTACTTCCTGTGGACACGGAGCGGCGTTGGAAAGTGGTGAGCCAGGTGTCCACATTTAGGAGGAGATGTGGCTAGAAAGGCATCCCATGAACTGTCATTCCGGAGGAGGCAGGCTACTGGGAGAGATGAGGAGACAGGTGTCTAGGGAAAAAAATTGTTATCACTAAAGATGAGTGTGCCAGAATGAGGAGCAGGTACGCCCTTCATTGTGGCATCCTGGAAAACCGGAGGGTGGGAGGTCCTGTCTGTTGGACAGACCAAGTGTCCTGAGTAGGTGCCTGCTTGAGCCTGGAGAGATGGTACCAGCATGGGTCTCCCAAGAGATTGGCAGCCGAGGGGTTGGTGAGCATTATGGTGTGAGGTCCTGTCCATCGAGGTTCAAGAGACCTAGNTTGGCAGCCGAGGGGTTGGTGAGCATTATGGTGTGAGGTCCTGTCCATCGAGGTTCAAGAGACCTAGGAGTTAAGTGTTTGAGGAGTACTCTGTCTTCTGGAAGGAGCAGGGCAGGTTTAGGGGCATCAAGGTCCACTGGTGTGGTGGCAGGAAGACAACTGTCAGCATGTGAATGGAGAAGGGACCTTAAAAGGGAGAGGTAGGGTAGGTACACTGCCAGTGGAGGAGTTTGAACTGGGAGGTGATGGTTAAGGAGAAAGGGCCTGCCACAAAGCAACTCAAAAGGGTTCAGGCCCATAGGGGAACTTGTGGTGGCTGGCCCTGAGATGAGTCAGGGAGGGCCAACATGAACTGAGTTTAATGGAGAGCTTGGTTAGTTGTTGTTTGATGTGTCCCATTGACCAGGATATGTTGAGAGCTTCTGACAGGAGCTCCACGACCCTGAGCCATCATACCTGCTGTTTCCCTAGAGATGGAAATGCTTCTATCCATCCCGTAAAAGTGTCCACAAGTGTTAAGAGATAACAGCGTTTTTTATGAGTAGGCATATTTGTAAAATTAACCTGTCAATCTTTGCCCGCCTGGTGTATGTGAAGAGCTCCTTGTAGGTTGGCCTGGGCAGACGTCTGGCAGGAGAAGCTGTAAAATAGAATCTTTGAGATGAGTGGGATTAAAAGGGGCTCCAAGAAGTGGAACAAAGCTTTGGGGAAGCAGTTAAGGATATTTCCACCCAGTAAATGTTCTGGGCAAGCCGGCATCGATAAGAACGAATGAGAAAAAAAAATGTCCTGCAAGATGGTAGGCAGTGGCAAAGTTTTAAGGGAGGAGGAATGGGTCCCATCTACCCCCATAGCTGAAATTGGTGAGGGAAACTTAAGACCCGAGTGAGAATAAAAGTAATGGACTTACCCACCACTTGTAGCATGACCCTAGGCTCGGAGAGTGTTACAGGATAAGTCCAGTCTGGGCAGTGTCAATTCTCTGTAAGGCTTAGACTTTTGAAGGTTGACACAGTTTCACTTGCAGATGGTGATTAGGCCGGACCTCCATGGCTTGGCGTAGAGGACAAGCCCACATGGGGGCATTGTGATTTCTAGTGTCCAGGTTGCTAGCAGATAGGGCACAGCCTAGGAGCAGGTGTTGTGCCATATCGTGCCATGTGACCATTTAGGTCACACATAGAGCCCTGTGGTTGGCTTCCCTTGTTCCCCTTCCTGTGACCTTAGGGCAGCTGCTAGGGCCTGGGCCTGTAGATTGTTGTAGCTTTGTCTTTTGTTAAGACTAAGCTGATTCCTCTCAGGCATTAAAAATTTTAAAGGCTATTTTCACCAATTCCCATATAGGAGTTTGGGGACCATGATCAACCTTTTTTTTTAAACTCTTTCCCAATATCTGGTACTGACTGAAGAAGCAGAATAATTAGTAGAAAAGGAACCTAGCTGCTTTTCTACCTGAGAGAGATTTGGAAGAGAAAAGGGAGCATGGGAGGGGCTAGCCCAGTGCACAGAAGGGGTCCAGGAGTGGAGCAGTGAGGTAGGAGGGGGAGGGGAAGGTGGAAGTTGACCTTTGCCCTCCAAATTGGGAAAGGAAGGGAAAGAATGTTGCTACACAGGAGGGGGTTAGGAAGTGTGGGCTTGAGGGAGTGGAGGAAGGGCCAGTGCCTCTGGTGCTGTGAGACACTGGCTACTAAGTGGGGGGCCAGAGCACAGAGATCAAAAACCATGGACATATATATGTAAGCTCTGTTCATTTGTATCAGACAGGATCAATTTAAAAAGATTTTTGTAAGAGGCTTACAGGGGCAAAAGAGGAACTGGCTTTAAACTGTAAGTGCCCATTTTAGAGTCTATGCCCAACCATGTGGCCTAAGTCCATTTTAGCTTGTCCACCAAGATGGCTCTTAGGTCCAAAAAGGGCTGCAGAGATTGGATGCCCAGAGTCCCGATACAAACAGATCTCCGCCTCAGGAAAACACAGTCAAGCAGAAGTGACCACAACCTGGGACTCGAATTCCTGGTATAAGCTCACAAATTCAGCAGGAATCCAAAACCGACAAAAATAAGTACAAATGAGTCCCCCAAAACCCTATAGCATAGACAAGAAAAGGGACTTCACCAAGACACAGCCGCTGTAGCCCAGAAGCCGGTTTTAAGCATAGCATAGAGATCTCGAAATGTACACTAGGGGCCTTTCAACACGTGGCCTGCCACATGGAAAGGGCCTGCCCCAGCTCGGCAGAACTTCCACAATATTAGGAATATTTCCTAATGCGAGCTCCCAGCAGATGCAAAATTCCCAATCAAGCCAAATCAAAACAAGCCAAATTAAGAAACATCCAGGTTTAATGGGAGTTCTCCACTTTCTGGTGGCCCCAAGGGGAAACTGGGAAGCCGTGGGAATATGACCCCCAGGAGGAAGAAGAGGAGACCACGTGTTCCTCTTTTGGGGATCACTTAAACACCCTGGGGAGTGGTCCTAACCCCTCCCTGGAATTTGGAGTCCAGACCAGGCCTTGGGCCTGGGATAGATGAGAAGGGCAGAGGCCTATGCTCCCAACTTGACACTTGGATCCCCCAACTCTGCCTGCTCCATGGCTGAGATGTTGGGAATCCAGTGGGAGTGTCCCTGTTATTGAGGCTTATTTGTAGCACCCCACCCTGCCCCCAAGTCTGCCTTTTTGTCTGTGAGGTCTTGGGAGCCTGGGGAAAGGCCCTGGTCCTCTACAGAGAAGATCCAGAGAGGTGAGTGAGTGGCACCTCAGTCACATGATCCAATGAAACTGAGTACAGGCCCCCTCCAACTCCCTAAGGTTTTCTGTCCATCCAGCAGTGTGTTTCCTGGCTGCCGGCTTTCTTTATCCCATTCCAGCCTGCCACAAGCACCCCTTTTCATCTTTGGCGTCCTTGGATCCCACAACACAGCCTGCTTCAGGGCAGAGGAAATCTGAGAGCCAGCTCCAGTGCTGAGGGGACCTAAGAGAGGGCAGACCAAGAAAAACCCAAGTACACAGTCAGCCACAGCAAAGATTGGACCAAGACTCTGCCTGCCTCATTTGAAGGAAGAGATGGGCAGGCGCCAATGCTAGAAGTCCTCCACCAACCTGAAAAGTAACATGATAACAGCAGATTCCAACGAACACACAACAGGAACATTTGAACTGCCTAACCCAGAAGTAGTAGGAGAAATCGACTTTAAACCTTATGAAAATGATGGACACCCTGAAACAGTAAGTGAAAAATCCCTTAAAGAAATGAAAGAGAAGAAAAAAGAATAAATTAATAAAGCCCTCAAAGAAACCCAATAAAACCAAGAAAAAGCAATCAAACAGGTAAAGGAAGCAGTTCAAGAATTGAAAACCCGAAATACAGGTAACAGAGAAAACACAACTGAAAGATGGCGGGATATGGAAAATCTGGGTAAACGAACGGGAACTACAGCGACAAGTATAACCAACGGAATACAAGAGATAGAAGAAAGAATATCAGGATACAATAGAGGAAATAGACTTATTGATCAAAGAAAACAGCAAAAACAACAAAGTCTTAACACAAAACATCCAGAAAATCTGGGAAACCATGAAAAGACCAAGCCTAAGAATAATAGAGGTAGAAGAAGGAGAAGAATACCAGCTCAAAGGCCCTGAAAATATATTCAACAAAATTATAGAAGAAAACTTTTCCAACCTAAAGAAGGATATTTTTATGAAGGTACACGAAGCTTTCAGAACACCAAATAGACTGGATCAGAAAAATACCCTCGCCATACAATAATCAAAGCACAAAGCCTGCGAATAAAGAAAGAATATTGAGAGCTGAAAAGGAAAAAGTTACAGTAACTTATAAAGGGAAACCTATCAGAATTACACCTGACTTCTCAATGGACACCATGAAAGCCAGAAGGTCTTGTCTAGATTGCTGCAGACACTAAGAGACCATGGATGTATGCCCAGACTACTATACCCAGCAAAGCTTTATTTCACCATCAATGGAGAAAACAAGATATTCCAGGACAAAAACAGATTTAAACAATACCACAAACCCGGCCTTATAGGACATACTAGAAGGAAAACCTCAACCCCAAGAAGCCAACAACACATACAATAGCACAGACATCTGACAACTCTCCACCAACACAACTCTAAGAAGAGAAACACACAAACACTACCAACAAAAAAATAACCAGAGTTAACAAACACTGGTCATTAATATCGCTTAATATCAATGGACTCAATTCACCTATAAAAAGGCACAGGTTAAGAGAATGGATACAAAAACAGGATCCAACATTCTGCTGTTTACTAGAAACACACCTCAACCTCAAAGACAGACACTACCCCAGAGTAAAGGGTTGGGAAAACGTTTTCCAAGCAAATAGACCTAAGAAACAAGTGGGTGTGGCTATCTTAATATCTAACAAAATGGATTTCAAACTAAAATCAGTCAGAAGAGATGGAGAAGGACACTTTATAATTATAACAGGAACACTTCATCAGGATGAAGTCTCAATCCTGAATATCTATGCCCCTAATATAAAAGCACCCACATACGTAAAAGAAACTTTACTAGAACTCAAATCACACATCAAACCCCACACACTAATAGTAGGAGATTTCAACACTACTCTCTCACCAATGGACAGGTCAACCAGACAGAAACTTAACAGAGAAATAAGAGAACTAACAGATGTAATGAATCAAATGGACTTAAGAGACATCTATAGAACATTCCACCCAAACAGGAAAGAATATACCTTCTTCTCAGCATGTCATGGAACCTTCTCAAAAATTGACCACATACTCGTTAACAAAGCAAACATCCACAGATACAAAAAAATTGGAGTTACCACCTGTGTCTTATCGGATCGCCATGGAGGAAAGCTAGAATTTAACAACAATTCCACCCCCAGAAAGCCTACAGACTCATGGAAACTGAACAGTCAACTACTGAACCACCCCTGGGTCAAGGAAGGAAGGAAGAAAGAAAAAAAGAAAGAAAGAAAGAAAGAAAGGAAGGAAGGAAGAAAGAAAGAAAGAAAGAAAGAAAGAAAGAAAGAAAGAAAGAAAGAAAGAAAGAAATTATAGCCTTCCTTGAATTCAATGAAAATGAAGACACAACATACCCAAACCTATGGGACACTATGAAAGTGCTAAGAGGAAAGTTCGTAGCACTAAGTGCCCACATAAAGAAAGTGGAGAAAGCTCACATTAGAAACTTAACAGCACGCCTGGAAGTTCTTGAAAAAAAAAAAAAAGGCAAAGGCTAACCCAGGAGGAATAGAAGACTGGAAATAATCAAACTGAGGGCTGAAACCAACAAAATAGAAACACAGAAAACAATCCAAAGAATCAATGAAACAAAGCGCTGGCTCTCTGAGAAAATCAACAAGACTGACAAACCCCTATGCAAACTAATCAAAAGGTGGAGAGAGAACACTCAAATTAACAAGATCACAAATGAAAAGCAGACATAACAAAAGACACTGAGGGGCTGGAGAGATGGCTCAGAGGTTAAGAGCACTGGGCTGCTCTTCCAGAGGTCCTGAGATCAATTCCCAGCAACCACATGGTGGCTCACAACCATCTGTAATGAGATCTGGCGCCCTCCTCTGGCATGCAGGGATACATCGAGGCAGAATGTTGTATTCATAATAAATAAATAAATCTTTAAAAAAAGGACACTGAGGAAATTCATAGAATCATTAGGTCTTACTACAAAAGCCTGTATTCCACAAAATTGGAAAATGTAAATGAAAGGGACAATTTTAAGGTAAATACCATATACCAAAATTATATCAAGATCAGGAGAACAATTTAAAGGGACCTATAAGTCGCAAGGAAATAGAAGCTGTCATCTAAACCCTTACTGATACAATTTTAAGATCAATTTTTGTATACCACGTGCATAATTTTACTCTTGTTTAAGGTTTTATGTTTATGCAGCTCATTTAAAATGTAATGTATAGTGAAAATACAAATCAACTGCTATCTATAAGAGTGAAACTTACTCAAAATAACCACACAGATACTGTATTCATTAAAACATTGCTTGGCCCTATAGCTCTAGTTTCTTAGTGGCTAATTCTTACATATTAATTTAACTCATTTCTATTAATCTGTGTATCGCCATGTGACAGTGGCTTACCGGGTAAAATTCCCAGTGTCTGTCTCCTGCAGATTCATGGCATCTCTCCTCACACTGCTTTCTCCCTCCCAGAATTCAGTTCTGTCTTCTCCGCCTACCCAAGTTCTGCCCTATCATCAGGCCCAAAGCAGTTTCTCTATTAACCTCTAAAAGCAACAGAAAGACAGAAGGACCTCCTACAAGAGTTGTTGTTAACTGAAGTATGTCAACCAAGAACATGGTTTTTGTGCTTAAAAAATCACCCTGAGAATGGCTCGGTGCTACACTGGGAACCCACACACCCAGTGTAGTCGATGGCCAGCTAAATAAACTTACTGTGGGCTTAAACTCAAGTCTGACAGTCTTCTCTGATGAACACCCCACAGCAAAGGAAATAACCAACAGTCATCTCATTATGATTCCTAATTATGGATATGGTGTGGCCAACTGTCTTAAGCTCCTGCTGTTTTGACTTTCTGCTGTGATGGACTGTGTTGAGCTCTGGGCTGATATAAATCTTTTTCTCTCTTGAATTCATTTGATTGGGTTATTTTATCACAGCAACAGGAAAAAATAAACTAAAGCAACACTTCAATAGTCTATTGGGAGGTAGAGAAAGGGTTAAGGTCTAGTTGGGGGAAGTGGGCTATTAAAAGCTATCCTTGGCAGCTTTATTTGTCTTTGTACCCACGCCCTTTCTACATTAAATGGTCCAGCTTGCTTCACTATGTGCTCTTCACCTTAACATTCAACTGTAGATTAGAAAACCTCTTTTGAAAATTACTTATAGATCAGTACCAGGGGCACAGAGCAGACTCCTGAGGTCCCTGGGCACCTTTACCAACACTTTTTGCTTATCTTACCAAAGCATAAGAAGCTCCACTTACTGCAACCAGTTTCAAGAATCCTGATCTCATACATGAATAACAAGGTTTCAACAAGAAATGCCCAGGCTCCTCCATCTGTCTTTGCTGCCTATACTCTTTGTGCCATGGTCAGCATTACAGGAAGAGGTGTCCAGATGGCATTCCATAAGCAACACAGAAGAGGATCACGGCAGGCACTGGATAGATTGGTCAGAGATTTAGAGCACTTGCTGCTCTTGAAGAAGACCCAGTTTAGTTCCCAGCACCAACAGGGTACCTCTCAACCATCTGTGACTCAAATTCCAAGGGTTCTGTCTCCCTCTTCCGGCTTTTACAGCTACCAGGCAAGCATGTGGTGCACATACATGCGTGCGCATGCATACGCACACACACATAGACACACACATATGCACACGTGTGCACACAGGGACAAATAGTCATACATATAAAATAAAAATAAATCTGGACATATTCCCAGCTGAAGCTTCAGTAAGGAAGATTACCATTTTTATGCTCATCTAGGCCATATCACTTTCTGACATGACTCTTTCTTTAAAAAAAAAAACAGCAGAAAAAAAACTTTTAAGAGAAATAAAATAGTTCCGCCCACAAAATATGTTTTTCTATAATCTGAATGTAAAGGACCAGTTTTCCGTGTGGCCTTCCCATACACATTTAGTTCTTTTTTACCCTTGCCCCCCTCCCCACTTATTCATTTCTAGCCCCAGTATTCCCCTTTCCACCTTCATATCACATGTGTCCTAGTTCTGTTACCTTCTTTATCCACCTCCTTGGTGCTCCCCCCCGTTACAGTTTCCTGGTCTCTACCTATACTTAAGCCAAATATACATATATAAAAGTTAAAAGTCAGGATCCACATGAACATGAGGTACTGTATTTCTGATCTGGATTTCCTCACCGAGTATAATATTTTCCAATTCAACCTACTTTCCTGTAAATTTTAATTATTTTTATAGATGAATAAAATCCAACTGTGTATATATATCATGTTTTCATTATCCATTCATCTGTTGATGGCCATCTACACTGATTCTATTTCCTCAATAGCAGGGATGTGCAAATGTCTGCTAGGAGATGGTGGGTACACACCCAGAAGTGATACAGGTGGGGTATATGAACCTCTTTTTTAGCTTTTTGGGAAATCTCCACACTGATTCCCATAGTGACTGCACCAGTTTTATACTTCCACTAACAGAAAGATTTCCCTTTACCCACAACCTCACAGGAATTTGTCATTATATTTTCTTCATGATGGCCAGTCTCACTGTGATGAAATGGAAATTCAAAGTAGTTTTAATTTGCCTTTCTCTGATGGCTATGTATGTTGAACACTCATAAGATACCTATTCACTATGTTTTTTTGAGAACTGTTTGTTCAGCTTATTGGCCCATTATATTGGTTGTCAACGTTGAAAATTAGATGTTTTGAAGAATGGCAACAACATATTTGTACACCACATTGCCCTAACCTAGATCAGGGCAGATGGCCCAGAGGATGGAGCTTGCTGGGAATTCAGATTCTCAGTACAGATGGAAAATCCAAAAATCATGACATAAGTCTGTAATACCAGAGCTGCTGGGGGTACAGGTGAATACTGGGGCTTACTGGCCAACTAACTTGGCCTAGCTGGCAGGCTTCAGGTTTAGTGAGAGTCTGTCTCCAAAAAGTGGAAGAGCTGGAGAGATGGCTCAGCAGTGAAGAGCACTGCCTGCTTCTGCAGAAGCCTCAGGTTATGTTCCCAGGACTCTCACAACCGTCCAAAACTCCAGTTCCAGAGATCCTACCCCCTCTTCTGACTTCCATGGGAGCAGGCACCCATGTGGTGTATACATACATGTAGGGAAAACAATTATACATATAAAATGTTTGTTTCAAGACAGGGTTTCTCTATGTAGCCATGGCTGTCCTGGAACTCACTCTGTAGACCACGCTGGCCTCGAACACACAGAGATCTACCTGCCTCTGTCTCCCAGTGCTGGTAATAAAGGTGTGCACCACCACTGCCCAGCAGAATATTTTTTAAAGCTGGAGAATGATAGAAGAAAACATTCAGCATTGCTCTCTGGACTCCATATGCACATACACGCACACTCACGCAAACATAGAAAGGTGAGAACACCCACACACGTCCACATAACACATAAATGGGCAAGAAACTCACACACATGCATGTACCACACAAACAGACCCACAAAAACACCAAATACATGAAACACACAAACACACACACGCAAACACACACACACATACACCAAATATATACACAACACACACACACACACACAAGCACAAAAGCAAACCAAAGCAGCACCTTCTTGGTGCAGCGCTGAAAAGAGTATGAAGTCTTACACCACGGAAAGAACAGGATTCGGAAACATCAGGTGTTTAAGGCTTTTGTGGAAGTTCATTTTAAGGCATTCATGTGCATCAGACATTTAACATCTCGAATGTTCTCTGCATGATAGAGATACTCCACACCATCACCTGCAGAATTACTGGATAAGCAAGTGAAGAAAATAACAAAAGAACAGGCCCAACGTCATCCCCACCTTAGACAAAGGCTCACATTTCCTGTGTGTGTTGACCTTATGAGTATCAACCATGGGATTCCAGCCCTTTGGTGAGTGAAAGATGCTGACAAAAAAGGGTTCAAGACAATGAGAAAGATCAGTGAGACAGGATATACATCGGGGTTCCAGACCATGACTGGACAATCACAAAGAGTCTGGAGATGACAATAATGGAGAGGAAAAGGAAGCTGAAGAAATTCTGGGTTAGCCTCTCCACCTTGGTGTAGCTAGGTAATTCACCTAGACATGAGTATGAAAGGAAATGAACTACAGAACAGACCTGAAGAACTGATGGACTTGCTTTTTACCAATTTAGCGGATACTTTGAACTATGTGCATCATCTATTCATCATGAGCATCTCATGCTTTTGACCTAAAGGCATATCTTTTAGGTAATGAAAAACACAGCTGTTATTAAGTCTAGTTTTTCTCAACACATCTTTATGTTTGCAAGACTGTTTAAATCCTGGGTATGTTAAAATTTTAACAAATCGTATTTTTAATTTGCAGTGAGAATGTATTTTATAGATTTTTTTCAAAAGTGTCAAATGCATAAGTTCTTGAATGAGTAGTAGCAGAAGAAATTAGAACTCACTTGTAAAGGGTATTAAAGTTTTTGTTGGCTTTTTCAGTCCTCCAGAAGAGCTACTCAGCTGCTGCCTATTGCAGGATTAGGAAATCATCCCTCCCCACAATCATCTTAATGTCTCACAGGGTAAATTTTTAAGATCCACTGAGAGCCCAGTGTTGCTCCAGTGACTGGGCCATGCCCCTCCCTGCTCCCAGCTGTTCAGTACATCATAGGCCATCATTCTTGGCAGGCTTGGGGACATTGCTTTGTTTGGTTTCCTCAAAAGAGCACAAGAAGCTCTACCAGACATTCAGCTTTATGTTTCCTACTAGGAAAACATCCAATACCTAATATGAGATTGGTATCTGACTTTGCCTCTGCAAGATCTTAGACTTGGGGTTCTCGTCATCTGTCTGGCAATTCAAGGAATGTCAGTGTCTTCTTGTATGGGTTACGTCACTGGGATAGATGATCTTAATTACCTGATCTACCGATTCTGGATGAAGAAGTCCAATTCAGAATTTTACTGTTGCCTTTTTTCTTAGATCCCGTGGCTTGAGAATTGAACTGAAGCCAATACTTGATTTGCTGAAGTGGTTTCTGCATCTCCGCAAGGGTTCTCCCTCTAGCTACTCATTGATCTCCTTTTATTCACATTGCCATTCTCCACTCAGGGATGTGCAAGTGTCTCAGGGATTTCATGTCTGTGATACCATTTATGTTTTGTGAACTGTGCACTGTTGTGTGTGATGTACTTTCAGTCCACATAATTTGCTGCTACATATCTCGCTCTGTTTTGCGCTCCTCGCTTTCACTAAATACACACTTTCAAGTCTTCGTCTATTTAGAAACCATGTGGAATTGATCTTGTCAGTTGGAGGACAGGCAGGAATTATTAGCAGATTTACAGATACTACAAAATATATCAATATCACTGTGTGACACAAGAACAGTAGTGTCTCGTCTCACAAAGACAGTAGGGATGTTTGGTGAGTTACTCTACTCTTTATCTTTCAATCCTGATGTAGTTCTAAACCAGTCTAAAATAAGGACGTCTATTTTGATTGTAACTAATCACATAGCAACATTTGGCTCTGTACACTAATGTGCATTTCAACATACATGACTTTGACGTTGTACTCTGCTAAACATTTCCAAAACCCTTCGGTTAATAAAATACTACTTTTTAAAGGCTCAGATCTGTCTTTCACTTTTATAGCAATACAATGTTAACTGGATCTACTTTGAATAGTCTTCTTGGAAAAGATGGAAAGAGGTGGGCTGCTGGGACGGCTCTTGGATCATAACAGTTCACTGCTAAATTTTCAGGCACTTGAGACCCATTCCTAAATACTGGCAATTGCTATAATAAAAGCTGTATAAGCTCACCACATTCATTGTACTGTAAATGAAGAAATACTATGTGCATCTAAATTCTCTAATCTCTAATTATTGTTAATGTCTCACTACTGACCATGTTCAAGCAGTAACTTAAAGTACTAGTGTGAAAAAAGAATCTCCAACTTGGGAGTTCACTGACATATTGGTCCTTCCTCAAATGTATATTGTATTTTTTTCTGTTGACTTCTCTGTCCTTGTGCCACATCCTTCAACAAAAACATATCTGCCCCTCCCCCCAACACAACTGTGGGACCAAGGCAAGGCTTGGACCAAACCTACTGCAGGACCATGGGGACACAGTCATCTGTCACTGGAGGATAATGAACTGGGGGATCATGGGAAGAAAGGGAGTATGAGATGGGCTTCAGTCTAGATGAATTCTCTGAATCCTCATTGATTTTACGTGTTTGTTCCTCTGCCATCAGATGGAGAATATAAGAATCCTGACTCTTCAGAGCCTCTGAAGACAAAGGAATTGTGGTGATTTGATAGCATCATCATCACACAGGTGTCATTGGAATCAGAAGCAAGAAGCCAAGCGTGGAGAAGTGTACTAGAATATTAACACTTGAGTGGCTAAGGCAGGAAAATCACCACAAGGTCTTTATAGGCAAATCTCAGGTACGCAGTGAATTCAGGGCCAGTCTGCACTGCATACTGAGACCATGATTTTTTTTTTAAATGAGGCAAGGAAGGACGGAAGGAAGGAAGGAAGGAAGGAAAGAAAGAAAGAAAGAAAGAAAGAAAGAAAGAAAGAAAGAAAGAAAGAAAGAAAGAAAGAAAGAAAGAACAATAAAAAGTCCAGATAAGATATGTTCACTTAGCTAGCTGCCTACCTGGTGAGGCCTGCAGTGCATGTGTTTGGAACATCAATCGAAGATTCAGAATATTCAGGCTTTAAAAGTGTTCCTAGAAAGTGGGAAGTAGTCTACAACACATGGGCACAGGAGACCACTTCCTACGTATAACCCCAGCAGCACAGACATTAAGGGCATCATTGAATAAATGGGACCTCCTGAGACTGAGAAGCTTCTGTAAAGCAAAGGACACTGTCACTAACACAAAAAGGCAACCTACTGACTGGGAGAAGATCTTCACCAACCCCGCAACTGACAAAGGTCTGATCTCCAAAATATATAGAGAACTCAAGGAACTAGACCATAAAAGGCTAATCAACCCAATTATAAAATGGGGCACTGAGCTGAACAGAGATCTCTCAACAGAAGAAGTTCAAATGGCCAAAAGACACCTAAGGTCATGCTCAACTTCCTTATCGATCAAAGAAATGCAAATCAAGACAACTTTAAGATACCATCTTACACCTGTCAGAATGGCTAAAATCAAAAACACCAATGATAGCCTTTGCTGGAGAGGTTGTGGAGTAAGGGGTACACTCATCCATTGCTGGTGGGAATGCAAACTTGTGAAACCACTTTGGAAAGCAGTGTGGCAGTTTCTTAGGAAATTCAAGATCAACCTACCCCTGGATCCAGCAATACCACTCTTGGGAATATACCCAAGAGATGCCCTATCATACAACAAAAGTATATGCTAAACTATGTTCATAGCAGCATTGTTTGTAATAGCCAGAACCTGGAAAGAACCTAGATGCCCTTCAATGGAAGAATGGATGAAGAAAGTACCAAATATATACATATTAGAGTACTACTCAGCAGAAAAAAAAAACAATGACTTCTTGAATTTTGAATGCAAATGTACGGAAATAGAAAACACTATCCTGAGTGAGGTAAGCCAGACCCAAAAAGAGGAACATGGGATGAACTCACTCATAATTGATTTCTAGCCATAAATAAAGGACATTGAGCCTATAATTCGTGATTCTAGAGAACCTAAATAAGAAGGTGAACCCAAAGAAAAACATATACTCATCCTCCTGGATATTAACCTTCATGAGGCGATGAAAGGAGACAGAGACAGATTCCCACATTGGAGCACCGGACTAAAACCCCAAGGTCCAAATCAGGAGCAGGAGAGAGAGCACGAGCAAGGAACTCAGGACTGCAAGTGGTGCACCCACACACTGAGACAATGGGGATGTTCTATCAGGAACTCACCAAGGGCAGCTGGACTGGGTCTGAAAAAGCATGGGACAAAACCGGACTCGCTGAACATAGTGGACAATGAGGACTGCTGAGAAGTCAAGAACAATGGCACTGGGTTTTGATCCTACAGCATGTACTGGCTTTTGGGAGCCTAGGCTGTTTGGATGTTCACCTTACTAGACCTAGAAGGAAGTGGGAGGTCCTTGGACTCCCCACAGGGCAGGGAACCCTGACTGCTCTTCAGCTGACTAAAGAGAGGGGGTTGATTGGGGGAAGGGGAGGGTAATGGGAGGTGGTGGCAGGGAGGAGACAGAAATATTTAATAAATAAATAA
>NW_026068734.1:0-15285 GCF_014885135.2 Alexandromys fortis
CCACCATCTGCTGTTTGAGACAGGGTCTCTCCCTGAATCTGGAGCTCACTTCTCAATGGCCCACTATCTTCTGTTTGAGACAGTGTCTCTCCCTGAATCTAGATCTTGCCAATTTGTTTAGACTGGGATCAGAGAGCCCCAGCACTCTGTGTCCCCCAGGGCTAGGATTACATGTCACTCTGCTGCATGTGACTTTTATTTACATGGGTGTTGGGCACCTGAACTCAAGTCCTCATGCTTGCACACCAAACCCTTTTCCTACTGAGCCATCCCCCAAAGCCCAGGCTTCTTTCTCCTGTGCTCTCACCTGACGGGTCACAGGGTCACAGCGCTGGGCTCTTGAAAACTCATTCCCAGACCCCAGATGACCAGAGGGGAAAAGTTAAGGATGATCTCCAAATAGAAGTGCTTCATACAGCTTCATGAGCACTGGACTGTACCACACTAACCACTGAACCATCCCTCCAGCTCTTTGATGAGTATCCCTTAGGCAATTGTGCTAACATTCGTCTTTGATGCCTCGACTATCCACCCCGTCCCCAAACTTGTGAGACAAGAGCTTTATCGATTGAACTGTCTCCTCAGCCTTCTTTTCTTTTTTTTCTAAAGACAGGGTCACTTGTAGTCCAGAATAGCCTCAAACTCACTATTCAGCCAAGATAATCTTGGACCCTGGTCCTCCTGCCTCCATCTCTGGAGAGCTTGAACAACAGGTGTGCACAGTCTCTTCTTGTTGGGGAAGATTTCTACTTTCTTTGCCTGGTGAAAGACTTAGTAAGTTGTCCATAGTACCTAATGCCACCTGGAAAAGGTGTCCTGAAAAGACACCTTCCCCATGACTAGGGCAACTGGTCAGCCAACACTTGGAGTTCTTCTGTTTTCTTCAATGGAAAGGAACTTTGATCTGGTTTTTCTTTGATTCTGACCTTACTTTCCCTAAAAGTAATGGCAGCGCCAGCTCATAACATTGATGTCATCCTGCTGTGTCCATCACTCAACGCATTCAGGTGTGGGCTCATGTTCAAACCTGATCCTGACTCGAGTCATGGGCCATTAATAATGTCTTACTGCAAAACTAAGGAACCACTAAATATTATACTATTTATAAGTAATCTGTTGCCCAAGGCATTGAGCGACTTAATGAAACCTTGAATTAATGTGTAACTTAAGAAATGGATCATTCTACAAATATAAGCTACCAGAAGCATAATTTAAGCTGTTCTATTTGCTCCACTACTTGGGTGGGGGTGAGAGCAGTAAATGAATACTGGACACAAATACTAATAAAGCGTAATGGGGCTGGGGATGCGGCTCAGCTGGAGGAGTGCTTGCCTCATATGCATGAGGCCCTGGGTTCCTTCCTCAGTGCTGCTCAAAGTGGGCACGCTGGTGCACACCTATAATGCTAGCACTTGGGAGGTTGAGATAGGAGGATTGGGAGCTCAAGGTCAACAAACATATCAAGTTTGAGGTCAGCCTGGACTACAAGGCCCAGTCTCAAAAAAGAAAAACAAACATGTAACTGGTCCAACGCCTTGTAATGAAATTTAAATATGACATATGTAGCTCTTATAACCCCTGGTGTAGCATCTCTAAGACAGAGTGAGGCAAGGTAATGGCGCTGGTTGTCATTTACGATGTCTAAATGCAAGTTCAGAGCTTGCTCACTTGGCCTGCCATGGGCTTCTTAAAGAGTTCAGTGGCAGCAGTGAAATGGGGGATGATGTTGTGCTATAGCCAGGGCATCAGGAGAAAGGGCTGGGCAGTGAATGGGAGAAGTGTTGCAGTTTAGGTTCAAGGTCTGTGCACTCCGGGTGGATGTGTTCTGAAGGATGCCAGATCCATCAATACTGCCTTGAAGGCTGAGGAGATGTCTCAGTGTAGAAAGAGCTCACCACACATGTGTGAGGACCAGCTTCAGTTGCGGGAACCACACAGTGTTGGATGTGGTACCACGCTTCTGTAATTCCAACACTCTTACAACAAGATGAGAGGCAGCGTCAGAAGAAACCCCAGAACCTCTCAGGCAGGTTGCTTGGCTCAAAGTCGGTGGAAGATTAAGACTGACTCCAACAGACAATGCCCTCTGAACGCCATGTGACCTCTGCACACGCGCGTGCGCGCACACACACACACACACACACACACACACAGGAGAGATAGACAATCAGACATTATCTTTAAAAACTGTCTTGAGGGGATGGAGCTACAGCTCATTGGAAAAACGCTTGCCTTACAAGCATGAGGACTTGAGTCTGATACTCAGAACTGATGGGGGAGAGTCTTCTGTCTATGTGTTACTTTCATTGGTTAATAAAGAAACTGCCTTGGCCCTTTGATAGGACAGCAGATTAGATAGGTGGAGTAGACAGAACAGAATGCTGGGAGAAAAAAGCAGATTCAGGCAGACACCATGGAGCCAGCCACCAGGTCAGACATGCTGAATCTTTCCCAGTAAGCCACCACCTCATGGTGCTACACAGATTAATAGAAATGGGTTAATCAAGATATGAGAGTTAGCCAAGAAGAAGCTAGAGCTAATGGGCCCAGCAGTGTTTAAATGAGTACATTTCCGTGTTATTATTTCCGGGGTAAAGCTAGCCATGCAGGAGCTGGGCGGGATGAAAAGCAGGCCTGCCTGCGGCTCCTTCTACAATTGGCACCCGTCACTACACAGAACCCATGACAAACAAAGCTGCCTACTGGCAAGCAGGAGATAAAACAAAGAAAAAGCAGAAAGACAGCTCCTGAGGAAACATGCCTTAGGCTGCCCTCTGGACATGCGTGTGTGTGTGTGCCTACACAAACAGGAACACACACACACACACACGGCCTTAGTCTGTGATTCAGGGATACTCTCCAAGACTTACCCACCTCCAGTGATGGAACCATGACCCTGATCCTGCGAATGCCCCGAGAGAAGCTCACCCCCTCCCAACTCCTCCCCATCCCACGTATTCACTCCCACAGCCTGAGAAATCTGATGGAAGTTTCTTTCTGGGAACTTCAAACACCTCTTTGTCACTCTTGGCCACCACGGCCACATACACGACTGCAAGTGAGTTCCATCTGTCTCTATGACACGTGGGTTGAGATATCAAAAGCAGAAGCAGACAGCGGGAGTGTCAGGGGAATGCTCGGTTGACGGGAGGCAGGAGACTGGCCAAGAGAGGGTATGTGAGGGAAGGTGTAGGGCGGTGGTGTGGAGGGGATGTGACAAGAGCTTAGAGTTGAGCTGGAAGCCCAGGCTGGCTCCAGATACCCGAACTCTGGTATCAGCGCCACGCTCTTCCGCAGATCCGGGGCTTGGCTCCCGACAGCCAGCACAGATGTCAAGATCAAGACCCTGGAGGAAACTGGCACCATAGAGATTATGCCGCTGGCTCGGGGCTTTGGCTAAGAGTCTGATGCTCATAATTCCTGGCATGAGGTTACTTCCCTCCTTCTCTTTGGCCAAGCACTTTTCCTGCATCTAGAACCATGGTTGCCTTTCATGAGGCTAACCTGAGCTACCCAGTTCCCCAAAGGGAGGCCTGGTAGGAGGGATGAAAACAGCGCATGTTTATTTGTTTAACATTTCATCTATTGCTGGTGTGTGTGTTTGAATTTGGGCACACACGTGACAGTCAGAGTAAAGCCTTAGGGAGTCAGGACTCTATTTTCCACGGGTTCCAGGGATCGAACATGGGTCGTCAGGCTTGGCGGCAGGCGCTCTTACCTGCTGAACCATCTTACCAATCCCCACCTGATTAATTTTTATGTGTTCATATATGTGCATATGTGATTGTATAGATGTACATGTGTGTACAGATATGTACATATACACATGTGTGCGTGTGTGTGTGTGTGTGTGTGTGGTGGTCAGAGGAAAACCGTTGGTGTCTTTCCACAGCTGTCATCCATGTTTTGTTTGAGACAGAGTTTCTCATTAAACTGGAACTCTCTGAAAAGCCTGTGCTAGCTGCTGAGCACACGAGTCTCTGCTCCCATCACCGAAACAATAAGAGCACAGTACTGCACCTGGCTCTTAGTATTTATTTTACATATATTTACTTAGTGTGGGGCAGACACATGCCCCAGCACATGTGAGGATGTCAGAGGAGAGCTCTTCCCTTCCACTAAGTGCATTCTGGGGCCTGAACTCAGGACCTAGGGCTTGTGAAGCACTTTACAGACTAAAGCACCCCAGTCCAAGGTCCCTGATCAACAAAGAGTGCCTTACCGGATGACCTACAGCCTCAGATGACCGAGGCCCTCTAGAATCTCAGATCTGGAGGGAAGGGGCAAACCCAGGTAAAAGTGATGGCACCCGCCAGGGTGGGGGTGCCCACTCTGCCCTCTCCTGGAGAAGGTGTGGCCCACACTTTCCTAGCTACAGCTGCCTTGCTGGTTCCTCTGAGTTCCTTGGGAACTGTCCAGCTATCTCTCTGCTGAACTTCAGGCTCCAGCCCATCTGAATTGGCATGTTGGCAGAGGTCCTGCAGTCGGATGGTCAGTTGTGCTGGAGGGAGGGCACCAGGCTGCAGCTCTGGAAGAGAGCTTCTGTGTCACTGATGGGTTGAGCTGTAAGCATTTACATACATGAAATTTCTGCTTTGTTAGTTCAAAATGAGCCCCAGGGCTTGAAGTGTGCATGTCAGGGTGGGAATGTCTCTTTCATAAAATGAGATTCCAAATTCTCTGCTAAAGTAAAATAAAAGGGTCTGATCACTGTTCAAACCCCCTGTTTGGCTAGAAATGCCCCCAGATAGCTTGTTTGCCTAGATTGCACGAGCCCCTGTGTTTAATCCCCAGGGTCTACAGTCCCAACACTCTGGTGGTAAGGGTCAGGAGGATCAAAAGCTCAAGGTCATCCTTGGCTGGATAGCAAGCTTGAGGGCAGCCTAGCCTAGTGAGTTCAGTCCCCAAAAACAAAGAGAGAGAGCCTTTTGCTTAGGAGAGAACCTGGAGACTCTGCAAGGGACAGCGACCAAGGTCACAGTGCGAGTCAGGAGCATGGTCGAGGGCTGGGTCTCATCTCTAGTGTGGCCTGTTCCTATAGTCAGTAGTTAGGACCTGTTTAGGACAGTAGACAGCCGTCAGTGGCCTTGTCTTTCTGTGTTCATACAGCATTAGAATAATGTGACCATGTGCCTACTAACATGACATCCCTGTTCTAAGCACTCCCCATACAAGTGAACCTGAGTTATTCCCCAGAGCCTATGTCAAAGCTGGCTGTGGAAGGTCATGTGTGTAATCTCAGCACTGTGGAGACAGAGACAGTAAGTCCTTGGGGCTCAGTGACTAGCTAGTTTGGCTGAACTGGCAAGTTCCAAGTCAGTGAGAGGATCTGGACACTTGAGGTTGCCTTCTGGCCTCCGTGTGAATATACATGCATGGGCACATACACCCCCACACATGTTCACCTGCACACGCATTTACACACACATCTTAGGGGTTCCCTGAAAAAAATGTGGCCACCGATGTTGTCCTGTTTGCTCACGGAGATGTCACCCTGAACCCTGGACAGAAAGCTGGGGTCAGAGAAGGATGGGGCCGCAACTTCCTTTTTACTTCATGTCTGTTGTCTTGTTTCAATTTTCTAATCCACATACATGGGTTCTCTTTGAAAGTGATATCAATTCTACCAAGAAGTGAAGGGAAAAGGCAAGCATATGAGAAGAAGGTTGTGAGGACAAACAGAGTCAACGTGGAGACGGCTGAGTTAGTACAGTGCTTGCTATACAGGCTTAAGGACCTGAGTTAGAGCCCTAGAATCCATGCCAAATAGCCAGGCGTAGCACACGCTAGCCCCAGTGGTGGACAAAGAAGACTGGTGGATCTCTAGGGCTTACTGGTAAACCAGCCCCTGCCTACTTGGTGACTTCTAGGTGGGTGAGAGACCCTATCTCAAAAAAAAAAAAAGGTGAACTGTACTCTGAGAAATGACAGCCATAGTTAACTGCTGGCCTCAACATGTATGTGTGCATGCATGCACTGACACACACATGCACACAAACATGCACGGACACACACATGCACATGCATGCACGTGTGCACGTGCACACACACATCATAAAATCCTACCAAAGAATGAATCAACAAAGAAAATTAATTCAGTGAAAGATTAGGTTTAGATAGGGGCAAAGGAACCAGAGTACAGTTGAGTCAGTACACACAGCCAACACCGCAGACAGATGTTCAGCCACAAAGAACACACAAGAGAAGGAGATCACGCACCAGCATCTTGAGTGGACCAGAAGGAAATACACCTCTGCTGGGGAGTATCAACCAAGATCGTGATATGCAGAGAGTGGTCACTGGTTGAGTCTTTCAAGATTGCAAATTGTTGATGTTTACCCGACACACAATTCAAATGCCCCTTGACCTGATGCTTGCATGCCAAGCTAACTTCTGGGTGGAAATATTTCCTCATGCATGGGCAAAGATGCATGCTCACCTCTGCATTGCAGCGCTGTCCCTTTGAGTAGAAAATTAGAAACAGCCCAGATATCCATCAGTGGGGGCTGATAGCTGCTAATAGGAATTCTGCACAAACAAAGTCACTAAAAGACAGATTGGTGTTAGCAATCAGAGAGTTTGTCCCACTGTGATGGAAGAAAACCAGATGCACAAAGAGGCTGTGTGGCATCCACGCAGGGCCCGCTGGCCAGGAGCAGGACATTATGTGCACCTGCCACCAGCCAGCTGTCTTCTCCTTCCTCATCACCCAAATGGAGTTAGTTCATGTAGCTACTGAGGTGCTGCAGTGAGTTGTGGGGAGGGACAGAGAGAGAATGGGAAGATTTGCCTGAGGTTGTGCTCAGTTAGTGTTTTCCATCTGTATGGGGTGGGGCAGGTGCGTACCTGAAGTAGGAGGCTCCACAGATCCAGCTACAAAATGAGGTGGGTGAAGACAGGAACCAGAATGGCGGTCGTCAGGCAGTCTGCACATAGAGGGCAGGACACACAGCATGCTCCCGGCATACACCCTGGGCACAGTATGCTCCCGGCATATACACTGGGGCACACAGCGTGCACCTGGCATTCACCCTAGGCACAGCATGCTCCCGGCATACACACTGGCATACAGCATGCTTCCAGCATACACCCTGGCATACAGCATGCTCCCAGTATACACCCTGAGGCACACAGCATGCTCCCAGCATACACCCTGGGGCACAGCATGCTCCCAGCATACACCCAGGGGCACAGCATGCTCCCGGCATACACCCTGGGCAGAGCATGCTCCCAGCATACACCCTGGGCACAGCATGCTCCTAGCATACACCCTGGGGCACACAGCGTGCTCCTGGCATTCACCCTGGCATACAGCATGCCCCCAGCATACACCCTGGGGCACAGCATGCTCCCTGCATACACCCAGGCACAGCATGCTATTCAGCAAAATTTCCTTCCTTTAAGCAGTTGCAGCAACCGAAACAAATGCAGGCACGAGCAGGTGTCAGATAAAATTCTAGAATGTTCTCTAGAGGCCTGTGTATTGATTGAAGACTTGGTTCTGCCCTCTAGAACCAGTTTGATCCCCAGGACCCATGAGGTAGAAGGGGTCTACTTGACTCTAAAAGTTGTCCTCTGATCTCCACATGCAGTTCTGGGGTGTGTGTGTGTGTGTGTGTGTGTGTGTGTGTGTGTGTATGTGTGTGTGTGTTGGTGGGTAAGTATTTGCAGATGTGTATGTGTGTGTGTTTATATGTGGAAGCTAGCAGTAAATGTTGGGGGTGTGTCTTCCTTGACCACTCCCGTCTTGTGTATGGAGGCAGACTCTTATCACTGGGAGCCAGAACACATAGCATCAGCTAGCCTATCTAGCCAGCTTGCTCCAGGGATTCCTTGCCTCTGCATTGTGAGCTCTGGGATTGCAGGTGGGCCACCATGTGTGCCTGGCATTGCATTTATTTGGGTGCTGGGTTCCTCAACTAGGGTCCTCACCCTTGCACAGCAAGCACTTTAACAACTGAGCCAGTCCCCCCCAGACCCCCTGCTGACTGTTAGCAGAGCCCGGCCAGGCCTGCTCAGGATGGGGAGAAGGGCGATATGCCTGTCTCCTTTGCGGTCTCTGGGCACCGGTCCCAGGAAACCTCACCATCCCACATGCTGCCTGGCCCAGCCCAGATACTTTGGCCCTGGCTCAAGGGCTGGTTGCCAGACGAGGTGAGCCAGGTGTCAGGGCTGAGGGCCGCATCTGGAGGATTGTAGCAGAGAGGCACGTTGTCTCACTTCTCCGGATTGAGATCTAATTTCATCATTTGACCCTGACGTGCCAGGCATCAGAGCAGGGAGCAGGCAGGTGGTGCCAACCAGGCCCAGCTGGCCGACTCCTGTCCTTCTTGTAGTTGGGGGCAGGCTCATTCACGGACCGGTCAATGTCAGATGTACACCACTTGGCTGGATGGGCAGGGTGCGCAGGCCCATTCCTGAAGGAAAAGGAGTGGAAGCAAAGATTTTCACGCCCCTAACAGAAGTTCCCAGGAATCCTTGCTGTCCTCTAAGACCCTGCCTATCCCTATCAGTCTGTCACTCTGTAGGCTCACTGTGCACCGCTTGCTTCTACCTCTGTCTGGGTCATCTTGCCATCTTGCCTCTGCCTTCATAGCTTTCTCCTCCATCCCATCTGGAATGCCTTTGCCTCCCCAGGCAGGCCCCCGCTGGTGTGGCAACTCCTAGGTAGTCAGTGCTCTTGGCACAGCTACACAGGCCATCACATCTAAAGGAAACTTTTCTGTCACTTACCCATGCTACCCTTGACCATGGACTCCTGAGGCCTAAGACCACCATGCAAGCATGTTCCTCCAGGACATTGCAGCCTTGAATCTGGAATGCCTGGGTAGGATGCAACTTGCAACAATAACATAGTACCCTGGCGTGGGTCCACTCATGGAATGAGTGAGTGGATGAAGGAGGAAATAGAGGAATGAAGGCAGGAGGAAGGGAAAGAGGGAGGAAAGGAAGGAGATGAGGGGGAAAGGAAGGGAGAAAGTAGGTTATGGTCTTCTGTTTCTATTCCAATCTCTTGTTCTTCAGGTTATGAGCCTCCTTTGAGGCTCAGGAGATGGTAAACACAGCAAAATGGCCTTAGGGATGCCAGGGAGGTTCTACCCTTGCTCTGGGAGACACAGGGACACACTCAATCCTCTAGTTACCTTAGGGACTCAGCAAATTTGCAAAAAGATGTCCTGATCAGCATGGGCTCCTCAGGAGTGAAGTAAAAGAGGCTTAAAGAATATACACCAAGGGCTGGAATCTGGCATGCGGGAAAGCACGTGTCATACAAACATGAGGACCTGAGTTTGAGTTCCCAGAACCCGCAGAAAAGGTGGTGCGCATCTTCTGCTCCCAGTGTTCATTTGCTAACTTGCTGTCCTAGTCAGGGTTTCTTATTTCTGCAGAGACACCATGATCTCGGCAGCTCTTATAAAAAAAAAAATTTAACTGGGTGGCTTACGGTTTCAGAGGTGTAGTCTGTTAGCATCACTGTGGGACATGGCAGCATGCAGACAGACGTGGGGCTGGAAAAGGAGCTGAGAGTTCTGCATCTTGATCCACAGGCAACAGGAAATGAACTGTGTCACTAGGTGTAGCTTGAGCATAGGAGACCTCAAAGCCCACCTCCACAGTGACACATTTCCTCCAATAAGGCCATAGCTATTTCAACAATGCCATACCTCCTAGTAGTGCCACTCCTTTTGGGGGGCATTTTCTTTCAAACAACCACAACAGCCTTGCCTACCTCCCCACCACAGACACCATCTCAAAAAGTGTGACCTGGGCCTGGTGGCTCACACCTTTAATCCCAACACTCAGAAGCAAAACAAAACAGAACTAGAGAGATGGCTCAGTGGATAAAAGCATACTTCTTTTATGAGAACCCAAGTTTAGTTCCCAGAACACACACTAAGTGTCTCAAACCACCTGTAACTCCAGTTCCAAGGGATCCAACACCCTCTTTTCACCTCCATGGGTACCTGCACTCAAGTATACACACACACACACACATAATTAAAAATAAATCTTTTCTCAGGATTAAAAACAAAACAAAAAAGCCAAGGTGGAAAGCACCTGAGGAGGAACCCTCTGGCCGCGTCAGGCATAGACACATATGCATACACATACACACCCAGAATGCAATCCAAATCTGTGCAAAATATAAGACCCACTATTGTGGTATGCTGTGTTGGGTGCTGGGGAGGAATCATGAGCTCTGTTCCCACCTTGGCTCCTCATGGTCTAGCTGGGGAACTAGGGCTCTCCGTTCACTCCCTCCCTGGAACCAGGAAGATTCTGGCTCAGGGAGCAGGACTCTGATTCTCCAGAAGAGGGTGCGGAAAGGTGACAGAACAGGAGGTCGGGAAGCCTACGGGAAGCCAAAGGTGGCCACAAGGAGGCGGATCTCATGCTAAGCTACTCACGGAGGCTGAGGTGGAATGAGAAGATGGCTCTGGGCCAGACTCCATCTCTCCACTCTGCCTAGGTGACATCTGTGACTGGCTGAGCCCCAAGGGTTTGACATGACAAGGACGACACAGCCTGCTGGAGCCTGCTAAGACACGCGCTCTCAGAGTCATGGAAGAAACCAAGCAAAGGAGCCTACCTAGGGCCAGAGTGTGACCCAAGGTAGGCAGACATTTGTCTGGGGCACAATAAGTGCTAGGTTAGGCTGGTTAGCTGGCTCAGTGTGTGAGGCGCTTGCTGCCCACTCTTACAACCTGAGTTCTAGCCCCAGGTCTCACAAGATAGAAGGAGAGAGCAGACTACAGCAAGTTGTCTTCTGACTTTCACATGTGCCTGCTGGCAAGTGCATACCACACATACACATGCATATACATATGTGCACACGTGTGCATGCGCCACACACACACATACATACACACACGCACTGTGCCAGGTGGTTTTATGTCAACTTGGCACAAGCTAAAGTCATCTGAGAGAAGAAAAACTCAACTGATAAAATATCTCCGTAATATGGGACTATAAATCATTTTCTTAACTGGTGGATCAACGCGGGAGAGCCCAGTCCATTGTGGATGGGGCCACTCGTGGGCTGGAGGCCCTGTGCTCTTTAAGAGAGCAGGCTGAACAAGCCAGAGATAATACGTCAGTAAGCAGCACCCCTCCAAGGCCTCTGCATCAGTTCCTGCCTCTAGGTTCCTGCCCTGTTTGAACTCCTGTGCTGACTTCCCTCCAAGATAGACTGTTACCTGAAAGTGGAAGCTGAAATTAACCCTTTCCTCCCCAAGTTCCTTTGGTCATGGTGTTTCATCACAGCAATAGTAACCCTGACTGGGCCACACACAGATAGATAGGTTATAAGCAGATAGATAGATTATAGATAGATAGATGATAGATAGATAGATGATTGATAGATAGATAGATGCAATAAGAATTTGAAACTATGTTTAAGAAAACACTAAAGGCCCTCATTTCTATCCCTGCACTGTAAAACGAAGATGAAGGGACCCACTCTGTAATCCTACTGGCACCTAGTTCTAGAAAGTTCAGAGCAATCCAGACTGAGAGAAAGCAGGTTGGTATTGCCAGGGGTTGGGTGTAAAGAGACTGTAAGGGTCACAGGAGAGGTTTGGAGGTGAGGGACATGTTGGTTACTGTGAATGGCAAGCAGCAATGGTTTCACCAGAGTGTGGGTTCTAAAAACAAAGACATGCATTTAAAAATCTGTGCAGCCCATTGTAAGCCCACTCTACCCCAGTGAAGCAGTTAAAGAAAAGGAATCCCTTGGGACAGGGAAATGGCTCAGTGGGTAGAGCATCTGCCTCAGAGAAGATGAACTGAGTTTGGTTCCCAGAACCCACACAAGACAATGGGCATAGTAGCATGAGCTTCGTAATCTCAGAGTTGGACAGGCAGAGACAGGCAGATCCCGGGACTTGCTGAAAAACCAGCTTACCTGAACTAACACGTCTCAGACCAGCAAAAAAACCACGTCTTCAAAAGCCCAAGCATACAGCTTCGGAGGCTGACCTCTGACTTCTACAAAAATAAACACAGTATGAGCACATGTACTCTAATGTGCAAACACACATTCACCTTCACACATGAAAACACACACACACACAAACACACAGAAGAATAAATTCCAACTTCAACAAACTATTCCAACCTCAATCACTTTTTCTGGAGTAGCCACAGGGTGGGGTTGTCACAGCCACACAAGGCCCTAGCCTGTGACTGGATGGAACGTGCCTACCACAGCTGGCTTCCTCATTTCCTCCCAGACCCCCAAGCTCATGCCCACTGACCCTTGAACCCTTCAGCGGAATCCACTACTGAGTCCTACATGGTATCAGGTAGGCACCAAGTGCTTAGGGCACGCCAAGTTTCCTGTCCAAGGTCATGCAGAAGGTAGGCCCTGTCTGTGGCTCCTGGTTTGGCCAGGAAGTCCAAAACCCCAGGTGGAGTGCCAGTTGGGTTTTGCTTGGCATCCTTTATGGGAGCCCCAGCTTGTGTACTGGATCACACTGGCAAGGAGAAAGAGGCCCAGCCCCAGCTGTGATGCCCGCACCCCGGACTGTGAGCGGGCTGTGATTTTGCTGCCTGTTAAGGCAGATGTCATTGTCAGGGTTAGGTGAGTGTTTTTCTGGGCTTCTGTTTGGTTTTGATCCCTGTTTACCCAACGAGTCCTGTTCTGGGCTGTGTTGGCGGGAAATTACGCACCATAAAACAGTATGGCGTGGGTTTAAACAAGTTAGAATGGCAGCCTTTATTACAGTCAATATGTAATCAGACTCCAGTATTTATCCTGGAAATAATGGGCCAGGGTCTGGTTATGCAAAGTCATAGGTAAAGACTTGAAATGACATTGGAAAGCACTGGAGCTGTGAGCATGGCTAAGTGGGTAAAGAGCTTTTCTGACACTCGAAAATCCCTGGTTCCGTCCCCAGCACTGCGCAAGCCAGGCTTGGAGGCCAGTGCCTGCAATCCCAGCATTTGGGATGTGGAGGAAGGAGGATCAGAAATGCAAGGTAATCTCCAGCTACCCAGCAAGGCTGAAACAAAATCTGGTCAGTTGATCCGACTAACAGTGGCTACACACCCAGGGAAACTCTGACGGTAGGGAATGCTGATATCTCCCACGTTATAGATTTTCCCTTCTTTCTGGACTCTAGAACCTGTTAAGTCCAGGCTGTGGTCCATGCCAGTTATTCCAACTCTGAGTGATGGAGACAGGAGGACTCCTGGGGCAGACTTGCCAACCAGCCTAGGCTAACTGGCAAGTTTCAGGCCAATGAGAGACCCTGTCTCCAAAAACAAGGGATTCCACATAGTGCTGCATGCCCTGAATTTCAGAGGAGGCAGGCTGAGCTCTCTAAGTTCCAGGCCAGCCAGGGCTACACAGTGAGACCCTGCCTTAAGAACATAAACCAAGGAGGACAGCACCCGAGGAACGTCACTCACTTGAGGTCGTCCTCTAGCCTCCAAGTGTACCCACATGTGCTTGCACATGCATTGATATGAATACACAATAAACACACAGACTAAAAGAAAAGAAAAAACAATAAAATATTAAACAGGAGTTAGGCAGCTGAGGAGATGGCTCAGTGGGTAAAGGTACTTGCTCTGCACACTTTAGGGTCTGAGTTCAAATCCTTAACACCCACATACAAAGCTGACCTTGGCTACGGAAGCCTTTAACCCCAGTATTGGGAGGTGGGAACAGGCAGGTCTGAGAGCTTGGCCGCATGTCCAACTGAAGTGGCAGGCTTTCAGTTCAGTGAGAAACCTTGTCTCAAGACAATAAGGCAGAGAGCAATAAAGGACCCTAGATGCTGTGCCCTGGCCTCTGCATGTGTCATCATAGGCATATACACACTCGTGTGCATGCAACACACCCACACTCACGCACGCACATGTATTGTTGTGGAGGTTTGAGGGAGGGAAGCACCTAGTTTGCTGTGAAGTATAATGATTTCTCGACACAGCAGCTACACTGATTCTCCTTCATACCCTACTCACTAGCTGGTATTTTTCCATGTTTGACAGGTTGGGCGTAGCTCCGTGGTAGAACATTCAGCTAGTATGCACAAGGCCCTGGGTTCAATTCTCAACACAAGCAATAGCAGCAACAAAAAAACTTCTAAACTGTTTATTATTTTAAAAATAATTTTTAATTATGTGTCTATTCATATGTCTGTATGGAGTATGTGCACATGTGCACAGATGCCCTCGGAATCTGGACGAGGGCTTTGGATCCCCTAGAGCTGCAGTTGTACACGGTAGTGAGCAGCTTGATGCAGGATGAACTAAGGTCCTCTGCAAGAACAGCAAGTACTCTTAACACTAAGTCCCTTTTCTGAGATCTATCTGTACAGGAATATTCTGATACCTCTCCAGTGCTAAGAGACAAACAATGTGGCAAGTCCGAGGAGCCGCTGCTTGTGGACAGCCTGACCCTCCCTCAGGCCCCAGCTGAACCAAGCATTGCATCTTCCCTGGCCTGTTGCAGCTACGCGTTCCCCAGTACCCTGGCCAGCTTCTCCTTTCTGTCTGTACCTGGGAGATCTTCCTGAGACACAAACCTGATCACCTAATTGTGTGTGTGTGTGTGTGTGTGTGTGTGCACGTGCGCATGCGTGCTGTGTGTGCATGCATGTATATGCATGTGTGTGTCTGTTTCTCTGTGTCTGTGGATGTGCATGCTGTGTTCACATGCATGCATGTGTGTGCGTGCATGTGTGCGCACATGTGTGTATGTGTGTGAGCATGTGTGTGCATGCGCACGTTCATGCACATGCATACCTGTGAGAGAGCAGTATGCATGGAGGTCAGCAGTCAACATTGGGGTCTTCAACTGTTCTTCACTTTATTATTTTCCCTCACATTTATGTTTATTAAAACCAACAAACAGCCGGGCAGTGGTGGTGCACACCTTTAATCCCAGCACTCACTTGGAGGCAGAGGCAGAGGCAGCGGAGGCAGGTGTATCTCTGTGAGTTCAAGGCCAGCCTGATCTACAAAGAGAGTTCCAAGACAGAACTATTATATAGACAAACCTCAAAAAACAAATGACAACAAACCCAAACAAACAAACAAAAACAACAAACAAAACTTGTGCAAAAATATCCCAAATTGCTCTTCACTTTGAAGCAGTCATCTAGGGAGACACCTAGGACCTCTTCTTCCTCTGCTACAGTCATGGCCTCTTCCTCTCCCTCAACCTGGATGTTTTCCCTTTTGTAAGTTGTCACTTTAGCTCAACATCCACAAGTAGCATATCCGGAGGTCAGCTGTCTGGTAGAATACAGTATCAAATGCTGTTTCCAGCTGTCT
>NW_026068735.1:0-1161 GCF_014885135.2 Alexandromys fortis
CTGCCAACTGCAACCTTCTCCTTGGCATTCTCTCTGTTTTCCCATCTGTCTCTCTCCTTTCCTTACTCCCCTCCCCTGGCCCAGCAGCTCACCCTCTCTTCCTGCTGCTTCCCAGCCTGTTCTGTGCTCCCCTGGCTGGCTGGTTGGCTCCCAAGCCTCAGTCCCAATGCAGGGCTCCTAGGACAGGCAGGCTTCTGCTAGGGAAAGAAGGGAAGGCTGCCTGCTCACCACCTCTCCCTCCCAACAGGCAGCAGCCACCAAGCTTCCTGGCTGGATCTATAACCTTCCACAGAAAGGGGGGGGAGGGATGCTGCTGTTTCCTAGCACAGCTGAGGCAGGGACTGATGTACCTGGAAAGCCTTCACTTCTGGAGACTGTCTCTTCTCATCTGTATTCCACTTCACTAAACCCGTGAGGTGGTGGTGGTGGGGGCCATGTTAAAGCAGCGTAGGGAGTCACCCTACTCCCAGAATAGGGGGTGTAACCCCATCTGTACCCCACTGGACTCCAGACCTCAGTGCACTAGCACTAACTCTTCTGGCTGGTCTACAGCTAAGAAAGGTTTAACAAAACTTTTCCGGGCCTCTTGGGTCTGAGAAGTGGACATTAACTTTACTTTCACTTCTTCCCATTTGAGTCTGGCAGGTGTGCAGAGGTGTTATATAGGCACCCTGTGCATGCATCTGTGTGTGCATGTGTGCATGCTATGTGCCCACCACGGGAATACACCCAGACATAGCTATTTTGTTGTGCTTTTTTTTTTGTTTTATTTTGTTTTACACAGTGTTGTGTTTGTACTTTCTGGACAAATTCTCTACCATGAACTCCATACCCAGACACACTTTCAGAATAGTATTCAATCATTTTTTTATATTCATTATTTGAGAAAGGGTCTCACCACATAGACTGGCCTGGAGCTCCCCTAATGGGTCCGAATTAAAGGTGTGTGCCACCATTTCTGGCCAAAAATAAATTAAACACATGGCGTCATTCTGTATATACATACAGGCCCTGGCTGGCCTGAACCTCCCTATATATAGATCAGGCTAGTCTCAAACTTACAGAGATCACCCTCTGCCACCTCAGAGGATTAAAGCCATGTGCCACCACGTGCTACATACACATACTCACACACACACACACACACACACACACACTATA
>NW_026068735.1:4650-14792 GCF_014885135.2 Alexandromys fortis
TCCAAAAAAAAAAAAAAAAAAAAAAAAAAAAAAGGAAACTTAAGACATTAGAAAAAGAAAAGATCTATTCTCTTGGGAAAGTAGAACCAACATAGCAAAACTGACAATCTTATTGAAATTAATCTACAGATTCAATGCAAATGTTCACTAAAATTATAACAAACTTTTTTTACAGACCTCGAAAGAACAATCCTCAACTTTATAAGGAAAGATAAAAACTCAGGATAGCCTAAACACTCTTAAAATCCTACACAATCATGGCACTTCTAAATGCATCACAATCTCTGACTTTAAAAACTACTGCAGAACCACAGTACTGAAATCAATCCACCTTGGATACAAATTCACAAACCTACAAACAGCAGGTTGTTGACAAAGAAGCAAAATTGTTGTTATGGTTTTCTGTCTCTTTAAGAGACAAGCCATGCCCACTCTCTCCCCCATCCACTGAGGCAGGCTGATCTTCAACTTCCGGCCTGAGTTCGCTCTCTTTTCCATCTTCCTCTCGGAGAGGCAGCTTCGCTTCTGCCTCTCTCCCCATTTTTCCACTTCCCCCCTTCTCTGTCTCTTTCTCCTTCTCTCTCTCTCTCTCTCTCTCTCTCTCTCTCTCTCTCTCTGCCCCCCTTCACCCTTCCCCCTCCATAACCCTCTGAATAAACTTCAACCTCACTCTGCATGTCGTGTCTATCCATGTCTCTGTCTCCTGCCTGCCCACCATGTGTTTCCCTGCCTGGGACCAGCAGCCATCTCTGCCTGGGACTGCCTGCTGGAAGGGCCCACTGCCTGCCACCACATGGCCCGCTACCACCATTTGGGACCTACAGCATTTCTGCTGCCTATTGCCGCCGGGGATCTTGAAGCATTTTTTTTTAAATATTTATTTATTATGTATACAATATTCTGTCTGTGTGTATGCCTGCAGGCCAGAAGAGGGCACCAGACCTCATTACAGATGGTTGTGAGCCACCATGTGGTTGCTGGGAATTGAACTCAGGACCTCTGGAAGAGCAGGCAATGCTCTTAACCAATGAGCCATCTCTCTAGACCCCTTGAAGCATTTTTTTAAAAAATTATAAAATTGGTGCTGTGGCTCGAATGATTCGCCCACCCCGTACTTTCACCTGGGGCTGGAGTTCAAGCTTTAGGCGCTGTCAGGGACTCTGAGCTCCCTCCCAGGGCAGAATCAGGACTGAGAATCTCTACAATGACCCACGTGTTCCACTTGCCTGGGCTCGGCTCTTCCCAGCAACACCTGTTTCTAATCATTAACACCCCATTTCGGCCAGCCTAACCACCCCTTTTAACCTGGGTAATTGACCATTGAGCTCCCGGCAAATCCCCCCCCCCCCGTGTTTCTAGGGTTGGGGGAACTTCCCCCACCGCGGCATTCAGGGCCTCGGTTGTTCCCTTTGCTGGCATTCACTTCTGGCTTGCATCCTTGGTTAAGCCCGGGCCTGGGACGGCATGGCCTTAGCCAGCCCCTCAGCTCAACCGTGGCTGGAGGCCTGGGGTCTCTAGTTTTCCCTCTTTTTCTCTTTTCATTCCTTTTCTTCCTTCTTTTTGTCATAACCGCTGCTACGGTGTGGCACGCCATTACGGTGCTGCCCGGCCTCTGATTTCTGAGTAATTTGCCCAGATTCAGCTAGGCCATTAGCACCCCACTTGTGAAACGCGGACGCCCTGGGTGTTCGTGCTATCTGCATCTTGCCTTAACAGGGAGCCGTTCTCGTTGTAGGCTTGAGGTGCCCCGGTTTTTTGCAGGTGTTTTCACCGCCTTGACCATGGGAGCCAAGCCGCCCAGACCTATCACTCCGGCCTCCCTGCTGGGACTCCCTTTGGATGCCCTGCAGCCTCATGCTTTAATGCCTTCCTTACAGACCTCCACACTTATCAGTCTCTGTTCAAAAAAAGGGCCCCAATATACTTAGAGAAAAACTATAAATGGCCACCTAATGGCACCTTTGATCCCAACATTTAACGGAAATTGTCAAATTACTACTACCGTACAGGCAAACAAACATGTAGGCACTAAGACGGATTTTAAAATTCCAGCTGGCCTTTTTAATTCCAGCCATGGCATGGTGCAGTTTTTTCGGTTCCAACCTTTAGCCCCTCCCCTCTGCGGCTTCTGTTATGTCATGGCAGCTCAGCAACAAAGCAGATCACACCTTTAGGTCCCTCTCATTAAACTTAAAGTCCTTACAGCTCAAAAAATGTAACTTTTTTTTCCCACAACACGTGGCTGTCACCATCTTGGCTGAGGGCCAGGTGGGTCAGGTGACTTTTTCGCCATCTTGGCTGAGATCCAGGTCACATGACCAAGCTCTCCCAGTTTTACTTATGTGTAGCTTGTCTTTTCCCCCGGTTTTCACTAAAATCCTTCTGTTAACTCTGTCACATGTGTTTTGCGCAGTGGCAGGCCTTTGATAGGGCCCATCCACATTGCCCAATTACTGTTCACTCTTTCTGTGTATAATAATTGTTCATTACATCTCATTTCAGACTACAAAATCATGAGTCTCGTATTTTAAAATGGTATGTACCTTTATGTCTCTTAAGCTGTTCTCTACCATTGTCAGTTCTGGCATTAACCTTCCATTGCCAGCAGTTTCTTCTTTCTGCCCTTTTACGAGTGTGGATCTTACCTGTTAAGAGCCAGTTTATTGCAGCTATATTTAATCTAGCCCTCAACTGCTCAGAGATCTGGGGAATGTGATATTTAAGTATTTAATTATTTAAAAACTTTTCATAACAAAAGAGACAGGTTGGCTCCTAGCAGCAGACTCTTATTTCCTCCAAAGAAGACAGAAAACAAATGGACACACAGAACAACGTCCTTCTGCGGTTCGCTTCAACTGCCGAGCGCTGACCATTTGGCAAAACTGCCTTTCATCTAGACTAAAGACCTCGAGACGTGGACGGAATTGCTGGAATCAACAGCCTAGCTGCTCAGGTCAAGGTAGGCCTGTCTTCCTACAGATTTCTTAGCCCACAGAGTATTCTGGAGCCTGGCAGGCCCTGCGCTAAACAGCAAAGGTCAAGTGCAACCTTCAGCAACCATAGAGGACCCAAAAAAGAGTAGCTCTGGGTACCAACCAAGTAAGTTCTCTGTCATTTTTTAATCAGTAACTCAAGTAAAATCTTATCCTTCTCAAAGATCTCTGACAGTTTGATAGCTGAAAGGTTTTCCCAGATTACCTCACCAAACAAATTTCAAATCAAATTTCTCTCTTATACTGCCTTCCATAGTCTTAAAAAATACTTCTCATTATACAAAAATATGCCATAGTCATTTATGTGTCTAAAACTTCTGTTTCCACAAATTCAAGTTCTTGTAAGTTCCAGGGAGCCGAATTAAAGAATCCACCTTTAACAGGTCAGATACATCCCCCTCAATTCCCTAGTCCTAAAAAAATTTTTCCTTAAATTTAACTTTGTTCTTTCTTCTGCCAATACCTTAAACAGGATAAGAGACAACAGACATTTCCATGCCACAGACACCAGTCAGAAGCAAAGGGACCAGCTATGCCAGGATGTGGCCAGCACACAGCCTTCTCAGACTCCCAGCACACAGCCTTCTCAGATTTCCCCCTGAAAGATGACACCCACAAATCAGCAGGAAGCAGTTTTGAGAATTCGCCGCCCCAATTCCTTCAAACTGTGGTGTCTTATAAGGAAGACTTGGGAATGTTATGGTTTTCTGTCTCTTTAAGAGACAAGCCACGCCCACTCCCTCCCCCATCCGCTGAGGCAGGCTGATCTTCAGCTTCCTGCCTGAGTTCGCTCTTTTTTCCATCTTCCTCTCAGACAGGGAGCTCTGCTTCTGCCTCTCTCCCCACTTTTCCACTTCCCCCCTTCTCTGTCTCTTTCTCCTTCTCTCTCTCTCTCTCTGCCCCCCTTCACCCTTCCCCCTCCATAACCCTCTGAATAAATAAACATTCAACCTCACTCTGCATGTCGTGTCTATCCATGTCTCTGTCTCCTGCCCGCCAGCCATGTGTCTCCCTGCATGGGACCAGCCACTGCTCGGGGACCGGCAGCCTTCTCTGCCTGGGACTAGCTGCTCCCAGGGTCCGCTGTCTGCTGCCACATGGCCCACTACCACCATTTTGGGACCAACAACATTTCTGCTGCCTACTACTGCTGGGGATCTTTCAGTATTTTTTTTAATTATGAAATGAAAAGAAACATATTTAACCTACTTATTTATTTCTGATTGTCCTGAAGCTGCAGCACTCAGGGCTACCTTATTTCAAACCTGCCTTTCAGCTTCTGGTTGAAGCTGCTGCGCCACACGGCAGGAATTACCAAACAGGCGCTGTCTGCCTGTCTGCAAGCTCTGGCTGGCATAGCAGCCTGGATTTTACCCTTACTCCTCTGGTCTTGAGGGACTCCTTGAGTCTGCAGATAAACAAATTCTGTTTACCTAATGCTTGTCCCATGGTATAATTTTTACCTTGCATCGCTGTGCTCAAACCTCCGAATCTGACTCACGGTTGGGTGGTCCATGGATTCTTCACTGAGCAGGTGCTGAGCTGCTGGCTGCAGTGGCTCAATGGCTGGACAGGCCTGTCCCCTGTGTGCAGCAACATTCCTCAAACCCACACAGTGTTGTCTTTTGTCCAGACCAGTGAAACATGAAAGGAGATCCTGAACCCTGGAGATGAGGAATGAAGAGAAAAGAGACATGAGAAACAGACAGCAAGTCTGCATTCTGATCAAGCTGCCAACTTTATTTTTTTTCTCAGGAGCACTATATAGCAGAAGGCAGGGGGAGGGGAGGGGAGGTTGCTGGAATGTCAGGTCTAGAGACTTCCCCAGCTGATGAGAAGAGATAAGGAAATGCTGAGGGTCTGTCAATATTTATTAACAAGGGGAATGCTAATTACTTCTGGGGCCTGGTACCCCATGTCTGCAGGGGATCTTCACTCACAGGGGCATAAGGGTGATCCTAGGCCAGAACTTGCCCTACAGTGGCTTCTGAAGAGCTAACTGTGACTGAGATGGCTACAACCAAACACAGGTCTTTGCTTCCAGTAGGTTTCTCTGTGTAGTCCTGGCTGTCCTGGACCTTGCTCTGTAGACCAGGCTGGCCCTGAACTCACAGAGATCTGCCTGCTTCCTGAGTGGTGGGATTAAGGGCATGCACCACCCAACCACATGCACCACCACTGCCCAATCACATAAACTCCTAAAAAAAAAAATAAAAAATTTTCATTTACCAAATTTACTAGACACTAATGCCAGGGGGTTGTCAATGGCCAAGTGACTGACGAAGCCACCATGTCCCTGAATCTAAAGTATGCAGAGGTCAGTGGAAATAAGAAAAATTAGAAGAAAGGATCCCGGAAGGTAGGGGCTCCTGATCTGCTTGAGGGAGCACACAAAGCAAATCATCTTGGCAAACACAGGTGCTGGGGGGGCCACACGGGAAACTTACAAAGGGCTTGATACAGGCAGAGAGAGCTGACAGCCTGGGTTCGGAAATTTTTCATCCTTTCCGTCTGTCCTGATTTTATTCCCAAGTCCCTTTTCTGGGTGTGATTTCTGTTTCCACACAAGTTTGCTGGACTGGGCAGCAATTCAAAAACTCATCTGGGCCTTGGAATCCAAGGCAAGAATGTGCTTAGGGTTACTTTTCTTCTTCTGCGTGCTGGGAGGAGTTAATGACCTGTCCATGTGACCTTAAAATTGTTCTGAGAATGACCCCCACTCTCCTAACCTACTCCACCCAACACCTTCCCACCCACCACACCCCCATCCTATTTCCTAGTGCTCTTTGCACCAGTAGAAATCAACCCATCCCTCCTCATTCCCTGGACCTTCTATTCTAGACTCTGCCAGAGCAAATGACCGGACCCAGCCCCACCCTCTCTTGTACAAATACTCCCCTGGAGGAGACATAGCTTCAGCCTTCCTGTCCCTGACTCTGCACTCTCAGGTAAGGACCTGGGTTTGCTTACTGAAGGTGAAATAGGAGGGGGTCTGTGAGAGTGGATGAGGTACCCATGTGGTCTTAGTCTCTCTGGGTATGTATTTGTGCATTGAACTGCTGCCTCCGGGTCTTTGTGAGGACGTCGTGCATCAGTCTATTTCTAAAGGATTGTGTGTGTTAGTGTAGGGTGCTTGTGCATTTGTATGTATGTCTGCCTGCCGGCCCTCCCCACCTTCCAGGCTGGCCCCTGTTCCTTCATCCTGCAGGAGTTAGGACTGACTTGCCAGGTAGAAGGGTCACCTGATAGTTACAGGCTTGCATTTTCTTTTCTTTTTTTTTTTTTTTAACAGAACTTGCCTCAAGTTTATTTGTAAAAACAGCATAAGGTCCTGAACATCTGCAAATACTGTGTAGGTGTTCACACCAGTCCATCTGTCTTCACATTGGCAAACTGCAACCTTTTTTATGGGGCCTTCACAGGGGCCTGGGCACCTTTAGGAGCCTGAGCTGCAGCTGAGGCCTCTGCCTTGGCTTGAACCTTGGGCTTTGTTTTTTGGAGCCTACGACCCCTGGCCATGTAGCTTCTAATCCGCTTCCCAAGCTTGGGGTGAGCAATTAAAGCCAGACAAGTGAGTTTGCGGGTGGGGCCCTTTGGCACCTTGGGCTTCACCACCTGGGGCTTCACCAGGGCCTTGATGGCCTCCACACGTGCACTCATGGCCTTTGCATTATTTGCCTGCATCTTCTTCAGGCCTTTCTTGTTGTGCTTCTTGGCCAAGCGCATGTTCCTCAGGAACTTGGGGTCAACCCCCTTGAGAGATTCGTATCTCTGTGACCGGGGTTTCTTGATGCCGTTTCTGTGCCATTTCCGGGACTGGTTGTGTGTGGTGTGGTTCTTGGACTTGGCCATGGCTGGACAGTAATCGGCAGCTCCCGAAGCGCCTGCGACCGGAAGAGAAAGAGCACAGGCTTGCATTTTCAGTCCCTTCTAGAGCTGCCCATTCCTGTTTCTCAGAAAGCTAGGGCTGAGTGGGAAATCATCCCAGGGACCTTTTTTCACTTGCTTTTAGTTCAGGTTTTGATTGAATCTAAGGTTTTCTTTACCTCCCCAAGTTCAGCCTTATGAGATCCTTCAAGCTCAACATTAGGATGAAGGAGTAGGGGCAACCTGGACTGGAGAGATGGCTCAGCAGTCAAGAGCACTGGGCTGCTCTTCCTGAGGACCTGGGTTCAATCCCAGGAACCACAAAGTAGGAGTTTTCCAGCAACATGTAACTCCGGTTTTTGGATATCTGGTATCCTCCCTTGTCCTCTGTTGGCACTGCATATGAACATGGTGCTCAGACATAAGCACCACCTCTATCTGGCATTCCACCTCTATGGCAGGTGTTAGACAGACATAGCATGGGGTATCATGACCAGGGTGCCTGGCAGACATCCTGTTTTGTCTTGTGAAGGGACTGTGGGTGTGCAGCCCTAGAGGGGAGAAGCAAAGCAACTAGATCACTGTGAACTAAAATGTTTTCTGTTAACCACAGGTGTTGCGTGTGTCACTTCCTGTTCTTGCCCCAAAAAGATGTATCCAGGTAAGCAGCATGGCTGGGAGGCTAGGAGGTAGAAGAGGGAAAAGAGGAGGAAGGAGAGTGGGGAGGGCAGAGGCAAGCAGTCAGCCATATCTACTGAATGCCAAGTGTGCTTGCATGTGTGTGTACAGGTGTGTGTGCAGGCTTCCAAAATACAAACAACTCTCATATTGTGAAGCACACATTATAGTTGAAGAAACAAGCATGTGAGTTTTTCATCTCACTAGCTCTTCAACTTGAGGAGACAAAAAGGAGGGTTCATCTCCCAGGGGACACATGAGGCCAGGGATGTCAGGCATGATGCTCAAAGTGAGGTCATGAAAAGCACTTGGCAGTCTAGAGCCCAGAGCCTTGCAGCCATGCCGCTGGATCCCCAGGTCTGGAGTCCACAGTCCAACAGCTGTGACACTGGACCCAAGGTCTGAGGTCAAGCAGCCGTGCCTCTGGATCCCCTCAAAAGATGCAAAAGAACTAGTACTCCCATCAAAGGTTACCTTTTGGGACACCCAGTACCACACAGGTGGCTTCTGCAGAATGAACTGTTGTGTTCACACTGGGGATCTCCGCACCCCAGTGATGTGGAACACCTGCTGGATAGTGAGGTAGAGCCATGCTCGAGAGATTTCCAGGCAGCAGACAGTGTGAGCAAAGGCCCTGAGCTGAGAGCAGAAGGTTGTGACCAGGATGTAACAGCAGCCACCACACAGCTCTGAAGGGCTATAGTGGGATGGACAGGCATGAGTGGGGGAGACTGCCTGGGGCCCAGGTGGAGACAGAGGAGGAAGAATTGGGGTTTGCCACAATAGAATGTCTCCCTGATGCCCTGAAATCTGACCAAGGTTAGGATAGCAGACCCCTGGCAGTGTGGACAAAAGCCTCACCTTCTACCTGGCCTGATGCCACCTGGGGGACTCAGCCAGCCCTTGAGCCCATAGGGACACACAAGTGAGCTTCATATTGTCTTCCAATACAAATCTGCTGTTATGGATGGATGAAGGACGGAATGTTTGTCAGGCAGGTGACCAGGTCTGAGGAGCCTTGTTGAGGGTGGCCTGTGGACACAGAGCTAGCATCAGGGAGAAGGCAAGGGGTCCCCTTCAGAAGCAAAAGACTGACCCTGCTGTTCTTTCCCCCTTTCTCTCCAACAGGTCACAAGGTAAGAACATTCGCTACCCTTCTTTCCCTTGCCCACCCTAACACCTCCATCCTGGCCACTTCCTTCTGGTCCATCTCATTCTTAGACCAGCACTTCTGCCAGATGAAGTCAGGAAGTTCACTCAGGCATCAGCCTGGGAAGGGCGGGACACTTCCATAACCACCCACATTCTGCCAACTGCAACCTTCTCCTTGGCATTCTCTCTGTTTTCCCATCTGTCTCTCTCCTTTCCTTACTCCCCTCCCCTGGCCCAGCAGCTCACCCTCTCTTCCTGCTGCTTCCCAGCCTGCTCTGTGCTCCCCTGGCTGCCTGGCTCCCAAGCCCCAGTCCCACTGCAGGGCTCCTAGGACAGGCAGGCTTCTGCTAGGGAAAGAAGGGAAGGCTGCCTGCTCACCACCTCTCCCTCCCAACAGGCAGCAGCCACCAGGCTCCCTGCCACAGAAGGGGGTGGGGGAGGATGAGGCTGTTTCCTAGCACAGCTGAGGCAGGGACTGCTGTAACTGGAAAGTCCCCAGTTCTGGAGACTGTTTCTCCCCACCTGTATTCCACCTCACTCAAACCCCTGAGTCAGGCGGGGGGGAGGTCAAAGCAGAGGAGGGCATAATTCTACTCCAAGAATAGAGGGTGTAACCCCACCTCTACCCCACTGGACTTCACACCCCAGTGCCCTAGCACTAATCATCCTGGCTAAGATGGTTATACAACACTTTCCCAGGTTCTTGGGTCTGAGAAGTGGACATTAACTTTAATTTTACTTCTTCCCGTTTGAGTGTGACAGTTGTGCAGAGGCGTAATATAGGCAGCCTGTGCATGCATCTGTGTGTACATGTGTGCATGCTATTTGCCCACCACAGGAATACACACAGACACAGCTATTTTGTTGTTTTTTTGTTTTATTTTGCTTTTTTTTATGTTGTGTTTGTACTTTCTGGACAAATTCTCTACCATTGAACTCCATACCAAGACACACCTTCAAAATTGTATTCATTCATTTATCTATTTTCATTGTTTGAGAAAGGGTCTCACCACATAGCTTTGACTGTCCTGGAGCTCCCTATGTAGACCAGGCTGGCCTTGAGCTCACAGAGATCCACCAGTCTCTTAAGTGTCAAATTAAAGTTGTGTGCCAGCACTACTGGCCAAAAATAAAAAGATAAATTAAACACAGGGATTCATTCTGTATATGCATACAGACCCTGTCTGTGCTGAACCTCACTATATAGAGCAGGCTAGTCTCAAACTTAGAGAGATCACCCTCTGCCACCTCAGAGGATTAAAGCCATGTGCCAGCACATGCTACATATATATAAACTAAATACACTTCCTATCTACACACAAACACACCCTTGATTTCCACCTCTTACCTTTTACCTGCCACATCTCTACTCAGAGCCTGGGTTTCCCCTACCTGGTGTCCGGGGAATTCTTCTCCAGCCTCCCCAGCTTCACCTTAGCTGTAAATACAGCA
>NW_026068736.1:0-1703 GCF_014885135.2 Alexandromys fortis
TACTTAGCTCCTCCCACATGTATGGGATCTATGGCTTTGTGGATCCCTCATGGGTCAAATAAAAAACTTGGAGGCAGCTGGGTGGTGGTGGCGCACACCTTTAATCCCAGCACTTGGGAGGTAGAGGCAGGCGGATCTCTGTAAGTCTGAGGCCAACCTGGTCTACAAGAGTTAGTTCCAGGACAGGCTCCAAAGCTACAGAGAAACCCTGTCTCAAAAAAACAAAAACAAAAAACAACCAAAAAAAAAAGAATTGTAAAAAAAAAACAAAATGCAAAAAAAACTTGGAGGCTGGAGAGATGCTGCAGCACTTAAGAGCAAAGGGACACTTGGCCCACTAGAGCATTTGACTCTGACAGGCCTTGTCTTTCTCCCCGGTTCCCTCTGCCTCGCTAAAAAACACTAGATTACATTCCTAAAGCAAAACCATGAAGGTCCTTTCCTTTATTCGGACACTTTCCTATGCCTGGCTGAGGATGAGTTCCAAAGTTCAGCAATCAAAAGCCCCCTTTGGTTCACCTAATGAACATGCCCAGTCAAGATGTCCCACTACATCCTAGCCCACTCTAACACAGACCTCCCCTTTTCCTCCTCTCAAAACTTACACCTGCAAGGTCAAACAGGTGTTTGGATGTTGTTTGGGCCTAATCTGGGGTCCCAGAGGAAGACCCTACTGTTCAGTCTCCTTCAAAGAACACCTGTTTGCTCTTCCAGAGGACCCAGGTTCATTGGCAGCACCCACAGGGCAGATAACAACTGTCAGTAGCTCCAGTTCCAGAGGATTAGATGCCCTCTTCTGGCCCCCGAGTTCACTGCATACATGTGGTACACATGCCAGCAAAGTACCCATACATGTTAAAAATACAAGTAAATAAATTTAAAAAAAAATAAAGTAGACTGTTATACCTGAAAATTGTGAAGAGAAAGGCCAAATCCATGATTATCTAATAAAAGCAAACTTTAATAAATATTGGCCAGAAAGATGGACACTGGCCAGGTCCATAACCAGAATTTCCAGAGAATGGTGCTGAATTAGGTTAATCAGGTGCTCATAAAGGCAAAATCCACAAGGTTACTTCGTCCAATCAGGGGCAAGAACACCTCCTGAGCACTTCCTGCAGGTGCAACTCCTGCTGGCCTTGTGATCAGGCACATCCTGAGCAGTTGGGGCGACCAGTTTTGTTTACTGAAGCGAAAACACAACAGCCCCAGCATTCCAGGAAGTTATCTGTCCTTGGGCAAGTGAAGTTTACAGGTTAACATTAGCTCTCTCAATAGTATGATCAAAAACAAGAAAGATTGTTAAAGGCTGTTCTCATCAAACAAATGATCTGCGCGTAGGTGTCCAGTGTCAGTTTTTTTTTCCATGATATTTATTGAGCTCTACATTTTTCTCTGCTCCTCTCCCTGCCTCTCCCCTCTCCCCTTCAGTCCTCCCCCAAGGTCTCCATGTTCCCAATTTACTCAGGAGATCTTGTCTTTTTCTACTTTCTACTTTCCATGTAGATTAGATCTATGTAAGTCTCTTAGTGTCCTCATTGTTGTCTAAGTTCTCTGGGATTGTGATTTGTAGGCTGGCTTTCTTTGCTTTATGTTTAAAAACCACCTATGAGTGAGTACATGTGATAATTGTCTTTCTGTGTCTGGGTTACCTCACTCAAAATAATGTTTTCTAGCTCCATCCATTTTCCTGCAAAATTCAA
>NW_026068736.1:6359-8635 GCF_014885135.2 Alexandromys fortis
TTCTCTGATGACTAAGGATGTTGAACATTTCCTTAAGTGTCTTTCAGCCATTTTAGATTTCTCTGTTGAGAGTTCTCTGTTTAGGTCTGTACTCCATTTTTTAAAAATTGGATTATGTGATCTTTTGGTATTCAATTTCTTGAGTTCTTTATATATTTTGGAGATCAGACCTCTGTCTGATGTGGGGTTAGTGAAGATGTTTTCCCATTCTATAGGCTGTCATTTTGTTTTTGTTGACCGTGTTTTTTGCTTTACAGAAGCTTTTAAGTCTCAGGAGGTCCCGTTTATTAATTGTTTCTCTCAGTGTCTGTGCTGCTGGGGTTCTATTTAGGAAGTGGTTCCCTGTGCCAATGCGCTCAAGTGTACTTCCCACTTTCTCTTCTATAAGGTTCAGTGTGGCTGGCTATATGTTGAGGTCTTTGATCCATTTGGACTTGAGTTTTGTGCATGATGATAGATGTGGGTCTATTTTCATTTTTCTACATGTTGATATCCAGTTATACCAGCACCACTTGTTAAATATGCTTTCTTTTTTAAATTTGATTTTTTTTGCTTCTTTATCAAATATCAGGTGTTCTAAGATGTGTAGATTGATATCCGGGTCTTCTATTCAGTTCCATTGGTCCTCCTGTCTGTTCTTATGCCAGTATCAGGCTGTTTTCAGTACTGTAGGTTCGGTTTTTTTTTTTAAATTTTATTTATTCTTATTTTAATGATGAGTACATCATTAAATGTCATACAATGTTAGAAGAGGGCACCATATTATGAACCAGATTATCTAGATTAGTTGCTAGAAATTGCACTCTGGATGTATGGAAAAGCAGCCAGTGCTCTTTCCCAGGGCCGTCTCTCTCTTCAGCCCTGAGGTGGCTGCTGTCATAGCCCAGGTTTTCTGTTATAATATGGCTCTCTCACCGCTGCTCTCCCAGCCCCTAACTTCCAGCGCTCCCGTGTGTCTGTATTTCAGAAGTTCCAGCGTGAGCTAAGCACCAAGTGGGTGTTGAATACAGTGAGTACCGGGGCCCACGTGCTGCTGGGGAAGACCCTACAGAACCACATGCTGGACCTCCGCATCACCAACTCCAAGCTCTTTTGGAGGGCACTGGCCATGTTGCAGGTGGGAGCGTGACAGGAGACCCCCAAACCCAGACTGCCACAGAAGGTGTTTTTTCAATGTTGGGGAGGGGTGTAGGGTTGTGTGCTAGGTTTTCACAGGCATGTCTTTCTCGGGCATATTATCCGGTCTTCATTGCATGCACACAAAGGTGCAGGAGTGTGAAACTGTAACTCCCAGTCGGCAGTCTTTAGGTTTCAAGGTGCAATAGAAACCCAAATAGTAGCCGGGCAGTGGTGGCACACGCCTTTAATCCCAGCACTCAGGAGGCAGGAGACAGGCAGGTGTCTCTGAGTTCGAGGCCAGCCTGGTCTACAAAAGTGAGTTCCAGGACTTAGAACTGAATAGTTCTAAGACAGTAACCCCGGTGGGAAGGAGTCTTTCTGTTCCTCATGACAACACTAGCATCTGGCTGAGGACTCTTGTTGCCTTGTCTTGGGTCATGTGCACAACTTTGAACCAATCACTGCCCTGCAGGGAGAAAGGGCACCTGCTCATCTGCTTTGTGTGTACTTTCAAGAATCTGGTGGGGCAGGAGGGGTTGATTATATCTACGGTCTCAGAATGGAGACCAACAGTTATCCAGGAAAAGAGAGGGGCTGATGCCCAAATGGAGGGAGAATGGATGCTGGGCAGAGATCATGATGGACGGCCTTGAAGGTTGCTATCCTTTATCATCGATTTACCTGGGGTCGTTGGATCAGTTGTAAATCTTACCAACTTCCCATTCATTAACTCCTTTAACTCAGTTTTCCTTTACACCTTGTGATTATGGGATTGCCAGGAGAAACAAACTCTCCACAGTGTCTTCAGCCAGTCTTCAGGATCCTAGTCGCCCCGACCCCCCACCCCGATTGCTTTCTTCTGTGACACTATTCTCAGTTCTCCTTGTCCTCCACCCCAACACCGACCTTACTACTACTCCCACAGCGGTTCTCTGGACAGTCCAAGGCTCGCTGCATCGCGAGCCTCCTCCAAGCAATGCATTTTCCTCAACCACTGTCAGATGATGTCCGGGCTGCTCCCATCTCCCACCACGTCCAGGTTGCCCATGAGAAGGAAAAGGTATCCTTTCTTTCCCCTTTGCTGGCCGTTCCACAAACTCTTTCTGAGGATCTTAAACATCTTAGGAACTTGGTGTGACACTAGATTTACAAAGTTC
>NW_026068736.1:13077-14396 GCF_014885135.2 Alexandromys fortis
TCTCAGTCTAAGCATACAGGGAACATCACAGAGACACAAATTTAGGGCTGTTCTTCTTCTATTATTGGCACAGTGGTTGAGCGCTGGTGGAGCCCTCAGAGGACTCTGGGTTTGGTCTCCAGCAACATGGTACTATGGGTTGGATCCTGAGCATCGGTGGGAAAACATGACATCCAAGTGAAGGCTGAGGCTCAGTTAATAGTAAATACACCAGTGTTTTTATTTTATTTTTTGAGATAGGATTTATGTAGCTCAAGTTTGCTTTGAATTTGCAGTATAGCCAAGGATAACCTTAGATTCTGGATCCTCCTGCCTCCACCTTCCAGGTTTATCTCATGGCGTTGGCAAGTGTACTAAAGTTTTATAAGATATTTAGAGTGGGGCTGGCATCAGGCAGTGTTGGCGCACGCCTTTGATCGCAGCACCCAGGAGGTAGAGGCAGTTGGATCTTTGTAAATTCAAAGCCAGCCCGGTCTACAGAGTGAGTTCCAGGACAGCCAGCACTGATACACAGAGAAACCCTGTCCCAAATAGCAACAACAAAGACTAAAGCAAGCAAGCAAACAAACAAAAGAGTGAGTTTGGAGAGATGGTTCAGTGTTTAAGATCACTGGCGGCTCTTGCAGAGGACCTAGGCTGAGTCACAGCACCCATATGGTAGCTCACAACTGTTTGTAACTCCAGTTTCAGGAGATCTGATGTCCTCTTCTGACTCTCTTGGGCACACATGTGGTACACAGACATATATGGAGGCAAAATATCCATATACATAAAATAAATTTTAAAAAAGGTGTTAAGGATAGAGGAGCAAGGGTAAATGGGTTTACTATACATTTATTACAGCTTTTGTGATTACTCCAAAATAAAAAGTAGAATTCCTGCCAGGCAGTGGTGGTGCATGATTTAATCCCAGCACTCAGATACAGAGGGAGGAGGATCCCTGAGTTCAAAGCCAGCCTGGTCTACAGAGAGTTTTAGGGTGGGCGGGGCTATACAAAACAAACAAACAAACAGCCACAGTCCTGACTATAATAGCATATTATGCTTGGGAAAGGCTAAATGAGTTTAAATGATCTAAGAACCCTGAATTATGCATAATAGAATAAATGTTTGATGATTTAACACTCTGATCAGTGTGCATAGCACACTGTAAAGATCCCCAGGGCTGGTGTGATGACTCCGCAGGTAAAGGCCCTGGCTTCCAAGCCTGGTGACCTGAGTTTGATTCTCAGAAGGGGAGAGCACAGGGATGAAGAGCTGGCTCAGTGGTTGAGAGCACTTCTTGTTCTTGCAGAGGACCTAGGTTCAGTTCCCAGCGC
>NW_026068736.1:18115-18996 GCF_014885135.2 Alexandromys fortis
AGGCAGATGGTAGAGTGAGCTTGTCTTACGAAGAAAGATTTATAACCATATGACAAGACAAAGAAGGTCTCAGGGAGTGAATTGCAAGTGTCTATTTCCAGCGGGAGAGGGATTGTCTGAGTACATGGTTCACGTGTTTGAAACATCAGTAGATCACGCCTCTTCTGAGTCTTGGATCCTCTGAGCAGACCATGAGCGGCTGGCTCTCCTACAGTCCTGCCATCTTCCCCAGACTTGGCACACCCACCTCTTTATTGAGTCACTCCAGTGAGTGTGTGGTATTGCACTGTGGTTTCACGTGCATCCCCCACCCTACCCCCCAATAAATAATAACATTGAACAACATCTCAGGTTTATTAGTCATTTGGAAATTCTCCTTTGTAAACTGCCTATTCAAGTCAGCTGTTCATTTTTTGTTTGTGTGAATTTGCGTGTGAGTGTGTGTGACTGTGTGTGTGAGCATGTGAGCATCTGGGTATCTGTGTGTATGTTAGTGATGATCAAATTCAGGTCATTGCTCATTCCAGGCAAAGCAATGACTATATTTCTGGTGCATTTTTCTTTGATTTTTGTTTGTTTGTTTGTTTGTCTTTTAGTTTTTTCTCCTTTTGGTTCTTCAAGGCACAGTTTGTCTGTGTAATTCTGGATGTCCTGGAGATCTTTCTGTAGATCAGGCTGGCCTCGAACTCACAGAAATCTGCCTGCCTCTGTCTCTCAAGTGCTGGGATTAAAGGTGTGTGTCACCACCGCCTGGCAACAGTATGTTTCTATTTATTTATTTATTTATTTATTTATTTATTTATTTATTTAGTAAAACCTTTCGTTTCTCATTTTACATACCAATCCCAGTTCTCACTCCCTCCCCTCCTCCCTTCCCCTCC
>NW_026068736.1:23176-24629 GCF_014885135.2 Alexandromys fortis
CTCCACTATTGCTTAGTGTCTTAGATGGGGTCATCCATGCAGATGCCTGGGAATTTCTCTAGAGCCAGGTTTCTTGCCAGAATGCTTCTTTATTCTAATCTTTTCTTTTTTTTTAATAGTTTTATTTAAGTATTGGATAAAAGGGACATTTCTCTAGATTTTACGTCAACATTTTGTTGATCAAATACCTGTGCTGTGCAGCCGTGCACATGAGGATGATGCTATTTGGATTTAGTGGGTTATAAAAAAAAAAGGCAGACATGAGGTTGGAAGTTGGATATGTTGTGGGGTATATGGGGAAAGTTGGAGTGGGGAGGGGTGGGTATGATTATATTTTATTGTATGCATGTATAAAATATTTTTGAATTAGAAAAAAATTATTAAAAAAAAACCCTCCATGTTGTGATTTGAAACATTTTGCTGCCTCTTGTACTTCCTGTGAGTTGGGATTTTTCCAAAACTCATGTAGAAATATATGCATCTTCCCGGGAATCAGGGTTCCAAGTGTGACCGTCAGGAGGGATTCATGCCATTCTTTGCAGACTGGGTAGGGTCTCCCAGGCGGGGCTCCTTACTTTCTGAGGACTGGGTTAGCTGCCACAGGAGTCAGATCCATTTTGTCTTCAGCATGCACCCACCAGCTCCTCTGCTTCTGCTGTGAGTTGAAGTTGTACAAAACGTCACACGAGCTAAGGACAAGCTAGCACTAGGCTCTTAGACTTCTGGAACCATGAGGCCAACTAAACCCCTTCCTTCATAGATAGGCTGATGACAAATATTCTATTTTTTGCAACTCAACATGAACTAGAGCCAGGAGGAATTTGTTTTCTGTTGAGAAGAGAGGACATACTTCATAGGTCACGATATTCACCAGGAGACGCACATATTGTCTGCTCTGGTATGGCATTCTATCTGTCTATCTATCTATCTATCTATCTATCTATCTATCTATCTATCTATCTATCTATCATCTCCCTCCATCTCTATCTATCTATCTATCTATCTATCTATCTATCTATCTATCTATCTATCTATCATCTATCTCCCTCCATCTCTATCTATCTATCTATCTATCTATCTATCTATCTATCTATCTATCTATCTATCCTCCATCGCCTATATCTATCTTTTTATGTATTTTTAGTGCTAGGGATCAAATCCGGGGTCTGGTGTGCTAGGCAAGCAGTCCACCGCCTTTCTTTCTTTCGGGGGAGGGGGCAGGGTTTCTCAGTGTAGCCCAGGCTACCCTGGAACTCACTTTATCACTCTGTAGACCAGGCTGGCCTACCCACAGAGATCCACCTGCTCCTGTTTCCTGAGCGCTTGCATTAAAGATACGTGCCACCGCTGCCCCTTGTAAATACCATTTTATAAATGATGCTGAAACCCCCAAATACAACATCTTTCCACAATGATCTGCTTAGAGGACCCTGCTAAATTTCTCACTTTGAAT
>NW_026068736.1:24744-25894 GCF_014885135.2 Alexandromys fortis
GGAATATTCTCTAAATCATGTTATGTGTAAATAACACCAGTTTTATTACCTATTTTCCAGTTCTTATTTATGACTTTGTTCTCCTTGCCTTCATTTATGAATATGACTTCCAGTACAATATTCAGGAGCAGTGTGTTGTGGGCATCTGTCTCTTTTATTAAGTCAAGGAAAGTTTTCAATAATTCACCAGTTATGTATAATGTTTTCTGTAGCTTTTCAAATATTCTTTATCAAATCAAGGAAATTTTAGCAAGAATTGGTGTTAATTTTTTTTAAAAAAAATCTTCTAAAATTTTAAATTTAATCTCTTCATACTGGGTGCTAAGTATATTTCCTGCCTCTATTTAGATGGTCATAGTTTTTCTTGTTCAATCAATGTACCGAGTTGCATGAGAATGTAAGATAATAAATCAACTGTGAATTCCTAGGAAATGTATAATTCATTTGTAATGTTGGATCCAATAATTTAATTAGATTTATTAGATTCAGTTTGCTAATATTTTGTTTGGTACTTATGCAACTTTGCATAAATATATTGAGTGGTCAGGTCTTAATTAGATTTTAGAATGGTGATTGTTCCAGCTTCCTCAATTAAAACAGAAGCAAATTCACATTTCCATCTTATTAACGAAACAGATGCCCTCAATGCTCATGGAGTTACAGGGGTTTGGGGAGTTTGTACTAAGAATCTGGAACAAAGACCAGCTTGTTCTTTATTACACACACACACACACACACAAACACACACACACACACACACACACTCCAAAGGAATGTGACTAAAGTTAAGAAATTGGCTCTCAGCTGGGCCGCAGTGGCACACGCCTTTAATCCCAGCACTTGAGAAGCAGAGACAAAGGGATCTCTGTGAGTTCAAGGCCTCTGGTCTGCAGAGTGAGTTCCAGGACAGGCTCCAAGGCTACACAGAGAAATCCTGTCTCAAAAACCAAAACCAAATCAAACCAAACAAACAAAAAAACCTCCCACATCTCCTCTGAAATTCAAAGACAAACTTGGGTAAGAGTTAATATTATTGTCCCCAGTCCAAAATCTGCAGGACAGGACAGGCTAGTAAAGTAGGTATACTTTGGTGTGCTTCCGTTTTGTGGAAGGATTTGTTCCTCTTCAGGGTGTTCTGGTCTCTGTTCTT
>NW_026068737.1:0-1394 GCF_014885135.2 Alexandromys fortis
TTTTGGAGCCTGTCATGATTTTGGTCTGTAGACCAGGCTGGCCTCGAGCTCACCGAGGTCCACCTGCCTCTGCCTCCTGAGTGCTGGTATTAAAGGTGTGTGCCACCACCGCTAGGCCCTCAATTTTTTTTTTTTTAACAGTACTAGAGCTAGAACCCAGGGCCTGTGAGTGTAGAACATGCACCTTGCTTGGCCCTGACTCCACTGCAAGGAACTGAAAAAGGATCCTTACTGCTTTCTTGTCCTGGAGTAGTTTAAATGAGCATAAAGTGTCTTATATTTTAATGGGGAAAGTAAGCTTTCAGAGATGCTTCTTGCTGTTGAAGTCCTGGTTGCTTATTAGAACTGACTCTAACGTCATGAACATTTACTAAGAAGTCAGGCCAGCTGGACTAACAGACTGCTCTCAGGGAAATTTGTATGATGTAGATTTTATGGTCACAATTTTATTGAAACTGTACTTCTTTAATGTGTTGATTTATAAACGGTGTATGTATGTGTGTTGTGTAAATGTTACCCAAGAGACTAGCTAATAATAATAATAATAATAATTGAGATTTTATAAAAAGTGACGGTAATTTGTGTTTAAAAGCTTAACAGGTATGTTTCCATTCTATTTCAACTGAAGGAAATCTTCTGTTCATGTCCTTTGTTTATTGCTGGAGTTACAGTAGGTGAATACTTAGAAACACGTTCAGGAAAAATGGTACATATGTCTTGAGAAATTTCACATGTATACCTCTGCAGTAACGTATTAAAAGCACTAAAACATTGACTAATCAGCCTTAAGTTCCACCTGGAATGTTCCTGTAGCGCAGGCTCTGGTTTTGGCTTTAAGAGTCAGTCCCTGTCTTCCTACTGCAGAATGATGAATGTTGCTTTCGTTTCTAGGTTGCCTTGTACTGCATCTGGCGGTTTTATGCAGCACTAAAAGAAGAGCTCAGACCTCTAAAACCTCTTGGCAAATTAATTTTTATCAAACTGGTAGTCTTTCTCTCATTTTGGTAAGTATTGCGTGCTCTTAAATATTCTTTCTTTATAAATGTCAATAAAATTGTTGTTTAAGGGGTTTTTTTACAGTAATATGAAGACAATGCCAGACTCAGTGGTCCCAGCCCTTGGGAAACTGAGGCAGGACCACCCGGTCAAGGCTAGTCTGAGCTAGACAGACGTCCTTGGGCTGGAGAGAGGCTCAGCAGTTAGAGTTTGCTGCATATCCAGAGGACCAAAGTTTGTCCCCAGCAGCAATGTATGGCGACTCACAACCTCATGTCACTCTAGTTCAAGGGACCCGAAGCCCTCTTCTGACCTCTGTGACACATGCACATACTTGCACAGTCTCAGTCTCTCTCTCTCTCTCTCTCTCTCTCTCTCTCTCTCTCTCTCTCTCTCTC
>NW_026068737.1:5415-7036 GCF_014885135.2 Alexandromys fortis
TTTTCTGGCCTCCAAAGGCACTGCACACACATTGTGCACACGTCTGCATGCAGTAGAACATTCATATACATAAAATAAGTCTCTAAAGGAGACATATTAAGATATGGGTTTGCTTGGTAAGTCATAACGTTGAGTTTTGCCATTTTTAAGGGTATATGAGATCGTTGTTGTCTACGATGGAGGGACCTTTATCTTCAGATTTAATGTCTTCAATGCATGGACTTATTTATTTGTATTAAATAACGTGTCACAACCGGTAAGTAAATCATCATTCCCTGTAGGTTTACTAAGTTAGTTTCTGTGCTGAGTGTTATCAGGCACTTTTCTTGAGAAAAATGTTACCTTTTCATTTGTACATGGAAAAGTACAGTAATGTGTTCATGGATGATTTGGTGACTATATGCACTCCTGTTTGCCCTTGTTACCGCATAACTGTGGGTAAAAGCATCGTGTGCTTCTAAATGAGCAGAACTACACAGTCAGCCTGTTCAGTTAGAGGGAAAGTCTAATTGGTGCAAAAGGATAAAGTTTAAATAAAAATGGAAGGATTCACCAGGCGATGGTGATACAGTCCTTTAATCCCAGCATAAAGGCAAATCTCTGAGTTTGAGACTCCTGTGTCTACAGAGTGAGTTCCAGGACAGCCAGGGATACACAAAGAAATCCTGTCTCAAAAAAAAAGAAGAAAAGAAAAAGAACTCAATTGTCTGATTTGTGTTTAGAATTAAAGGAAAATAAAGACTGAAGATTTTTTGGTTTTTGTTTGTTTTGATTTTTCTCTGTGTAACAGTCATGGCTGTCCTGTAACTTGCTTTGTAGACCAGGCTGGCCTCAAACTCACAGAGATTTGCCTTCCTCCACCTCCCAAGTACTGGAATTAAAGGCATGCACCACCACTGCCTGCCAAGACTGAAGTTAAAAAAAAAAATGGGTGCTGTTCTAGGAACTTAAGGCTGTAAGGAGTGTCTTTGGGTGGTGCTTCCCAATGTAGTAACTGAAATACAGTGGTCCACACACAGTGTTGCAAGTTTATAATGGTTCTGGGCATGAAAGCGCATGCCTTCAGTCCCAGAAGGTGGGAGGCAGGGGCAGGTGAATCTGAGCATGAGGCCAGCGTGGTCTACGAAGTAAGTTCCAGGACAGCCAGTGCTACACAGAGAAACCCTGTCTCAAAACACCCAAAACAAACAAAGCAATTTTTAATGGAAATAAAGGTGGTGTGTTTCCAGAGATTTCCCTCTTGTTTGCCTTTATGACCCATAGTCCTTTTTTGGAAATGTAGTCTAAAGAAATGGTCAGAAATGCTTTTGCCTTCTGGGATGTAATACCCATGATAAGAAAGGACTGGAAACGCTCTTCATTGTGGGCATAGTTTGTTCTTCCCATTGGCATTTAGATAGATATTAAAAGTAAAATTTAAGAAAAACGCACAAAAGTTAGCTACTTTTAGTTGCAAACAATATTGGGGAACAAAATTTTATTTTAGTTCATGACAGATGTTAGAAAATTGGGTTGTGACTGGTGGAATATGGAGTGTTTGCCTAGCACACGTAGCCCTGGGTATGATCCCAGCCTAACAGGGTAACAGTTCGTATGTACAGAGAAATGGCTCGGTGCCGAG
>NW_026068737.1:10988-12998 GCF_014885135.2 Alexandromys fortis
TGTAGTGAGGAGCGAGAACCCAAGAGCAGCGGCCCATAGGGACTGATGGGTACTGATTTTATTCCTGGTCCGCTTATGTCTGCATGGTTCCTTTCAGTGCTTGTGTAATGCACTGAGAAATTCTTGAGTGAGGGAAAGCAAAAGAGATGCAAACTTTGCTTGTCATGTTATGAAGTGGGGAAAAATGTTGAAAAGGAATATAATCTGGATTATATTTCAAAGTTATTGACACTCTAACTTTGAAAAGTTAGCAATTTGAAAAATTAGATCGAAGCCCAAAGATGTCTGATATTTGTGTGACTTTGTAGGATTTCATAACTTGCATGGAAATGCTTTTTGTGGGGATTGCCAGTCTTTACTTCTTCTCATATCAAACCTTTGTTCAAGAGGCAGAGGAAGGCTCGTGCTTCAACTCCTTCCTCGCAATGTTTGATGTGTCAGATATCAGAGATGATATTTCGGACCAAATGGGACATTTTGGTAAGTAACAGCTGTTTAACTTCTGTTAGTGTAAGTATGTATATTGGCAAGCTAGGTTTGTGTGTGTGCACATGGGGTCAGAGATGAACCTCAGGTGTGGTCCCTCGGGATATACAGCTTGGGTTTTGGAACAGGGTCTCTCGCTGTTCTGGGGCTCACAGATTGAGCTAGGATGGCTGACCAGAGAGCCCCAAGGATCCTATCTCTGAGGCCTTGGTAGCACGGGGACTACAAACATGCCCAGCTTTGTACCTGTGCTGAGGATCGAACTCAGGTCCTCATGCTTGTTTGGCACCCTGACCCAAATACATAAGATAAGGTCATTTACTCTAGTAATGTAAGGAATGAGAAAATATGGAAAGCAGTGCCGTGATACAGGCTCTTCAGATTTGGGGAAGACAAAGAGAGGAAGGGAGTAGTTATAGTATTATGTTTACACCATGATAAATAACTTTTGGCTATTAATTTTATATTTTCTTATAGAAAGAACAATGTGAGGTTATCCCAAAAAAGATGTTTGCCTGAAGACCCAGAGCATACTGAACATACAAGTCGGCTTACCTCATCACCACGCGATGTAGGTTCTTCAGGTTCAAAGATATCGTCACCTCAGGGCGAGTATCAGGGCTTTGGAGATGATTACTCACCAGAATGCAGCAGCTGTTGCATTCCATCTGGGTGAACACGTCAGGATTGATATCCCAGAAGAGTAGGGCCCTCCTGACGATGCAGGCCAATATCCAGACTTTGAGGAACAGTGTCTTCACAGGACACACTTTCCTCAGACCAGATGTCTAGACGCCATGAAGGACATCCCAGACGAGCAGAAGAAGATCCTTGATACAGCAGACTCCTAGAGAGCTGCCACAGCTCAGAATGTTCAAAATTTCACATAGGGAAGGCCAGATATAACTACTATATAATACTAATACATACATGTTAGTATATATATTTGTATATGTTTTATATATCACAAATAACACTTAAATTTCCTAGGCTTTGGCTTTCTTAAAAATTCAGATTAAATTAATTTAATCATAATCATGCCAGCAAAATCTTATTGGGATTAGTCAGGTAAACAATCCTAAAACTCATGTAGAAATATTTAAAAAAAAGCCAAACCACTTCTGATTAAAGTTGCAAACATGGTCCATCCTGATTTGAAATACAAACTGGGTGCCATGGTTCATTTCCCTGTTATCCCAGCATATGAGGCTAAGGCAGAAGGGTCATTTGAGCCCCATTTTAATATTAGCTTGAGCAACATAGTAAGAAACACACATATACAACATACCATATGCCTAAGAAAAAGTTGTTAAGAGAACTCAATGGTCAAGAGCGGTGGCTGGAGAGTTGGCTCAGTGGTTAATAACACTCTTTGCTCTCCCAGAGGACCCACGATTGATTTCCAGTACCAACATGGTGGTTCACAACCATCTGTAACTGTAGTTCTGAAAAATTTAGTGTCTGTTCTAACCAACTCAGGCACCAGGCATGCCCACTGGTGCACAGATATACATATAGGCAAAA
>NW_026068737.1:16905-20207 GCF_014885135.2 Alexandromys fortis
ATGTTCATGAGTGAGATTGGCCTGTAATTCTCTTTCTTGGTTGGGTCTTTGTGTGGTTTTGGTATCAGGGTAACTGTAGCTTCATAAAAGGAGTTTGGCAATGACTCTTCTGTTTCTATTTTGTGAAATACATTAAGGAGTATAGGTATTAGCTCTTCTTGGGAGTTCTGGTAGAATTCTGCATTGAAACTATCTGGTCCTGTGCTTTTTTTGGTAGGGAGATTTTTGATAAAAGCTTCTAATTCTTGGTGACTTATATAGGTGTTGAAATAAGAGCAGCGGGGCTGCATCCCCAGCACCCCGGCCGCCTGCTAGCTCATGCCCGACAACACACAAATTGTATTCTTTTAAACACTGCTTGCCCATTATATCTAGCCTCTTCTCTGCTAACTCTCGCACCTGGACTAGCCCATTTCTAATAATGTGTGTAAGCACCCCAAGGTGCACTTACTGGGGAGATTCTAGCCTACGTCCATCCTGAGTCGGAGCTTCATCGCGTGTGTTCAGTTGTCAGTGAGAAGAAACACCTCGATCCTGTCGCTCCAGCGTTCGCTTTCTCCTGCTCTTCATTTGTTGTGGCACAGCCGCAGTGTGCCTGTTTACATAGCCTCTTGGTGTGTTTGTTTTCTTCAGGCCCAAAGATTCTACTAGTGTTTTGTGATAACCTGGCTCCACAGTCTGTCCATGTTGTGTTGTGCGCCCCACCCCTTCTAAAGCAATAGCATTCGGACTTCTGTCTTAGGTTAGATGTTGTAATAGGAGCAGCAGGGCCGCATCCCACCACCCGGCTAGCTTTACCCGAAATAATTACATGGAAACTGTATTCATTTAAACACTGCTTGGCCCATTAGTTCTAGCCTCTTATTGACTAGCTCTTACATATTGATCTAATCCATTTCTAATAATCTGTGTAGCCCACGAGGTGGCTTACCAGGGAAGATCTTAACCTGCGTCTGTCTGGAGTGGGAGAATCATGGTGACTCCTGACTCGGCTTCTTTCTCCCAGCATTCTGTTCTGTTTACTCCACCCACCTAAGGGTTGGCCTATCAAATGGGTCTAGGCAGTTTCTTAATTAACCAATGAAAGTAACAGATTAGAAAGAAATCACTCCCACATCAGTTAGACACCATGATCATGTTTAATTGGGACTGGCCTATAGTTCATTATCTTTGTACTGGCTGATTTTGTCAGCTTGACCCAAGCTAGAGTCATCAGAGAGGTAGGAGCCTCCATGAGATCCAGCTGTAAGGCATTTTCTCATCTTGTGATCAGTGGGGGAAGGGCCCAGTCCATGGTGTGTGGTGCCATTCCTGGGCTGTTGGTCTTGGGTTCTATAAAAGAGTGGGCTAAGCAAGCCATGGGAAACAAACCAGTAAGCAAGCAGCTCTCCTCCATGGCCTCTGAATCAACTCATGCTTCAAGGATCCTGCCATGATTGACTTCCTGTCCTTCCTTCTGTGATGAACGACAGTGCAGCAGTGTAAGCCAGGTAACCCTGTCCCCCCCCCCCCCCAGCTAGACTTTAGGTATTTCACTGTAGCAGTAGAAACTGAGACAATCCTCATCGCAGGACATGCCAGTGTGCAGGCAGACATGGTGCTAGAGAAGGATTTGAAAGTTCTGCATCCTGATCCACAGGCTGCAGAGAGAGAATGAGCCACTGGGTCTGACTTGAGCTTCTGAAACCTCAAAACCCACCTTCCGTGACACACTTCTTCCAATAAGGCTGCACCTGCTCCAACAAGGCTACATGTCCTAATTCAAATGATGCCACTCCCTATGAGTCTGTGGAGCCCATTTCCTTTCAATCACCACACTGAGATGGAAGTTATTATCTTTCAGACCTTGAAATACTTCATTCCTCACTCTCTTTTAAAATGTTGTTAAGAAATGTTTTTTTTTGATGAGTCAGCCTTTATAATGTGACTTTTTTCTTTTGCAGCTTTAGATAGATTTCCCTTGTGTATATTTAGTGTTTTGACCATAAGATAACAAGGAACTATATGAGCATCTCAGATGAGGTGCAGTTTCTTGCTGTCTGTCATTTTATGAAAAATGTTTTCCTGTTCCTTTGACATGAAACTTACCTGTCTACAATTCATAGATTTGGTCCTTTCATAGTTCCCCGTGAATCCTGCATGTTTCAGGCATGCACATACACACAGAAACATGCACACATATATGTTTGGTTTTTCAAGAAAGGGTTTCTTTATATAGCATTGGGTGTCCTGAGCTAGCCCTGTAGACCAGACTGGCCTCAAACTCATAGAGATTTGCCTGCATCTGCTCTAAGTGCTGGAATTAAAGGTGTGCACCACCACAGCTCAGCCCAGGCATATTTTTTAAATTAATGTATCTTTGTTAATGAACATCTGTGAGGAGCCATTTCCCCCCTAAAAATCATTACAGGAACCATCACCCTGGGGAGTCTGCAGGGAACCCCACACCCATAATTATGTTAAAAATTGTTCTATTGACAGAACCTGCCCCACACCCAATTAACTGTTATCTGTTAGCGGAACCGCCTCACATTCCAGCTATCCAGGGAACCAGGTGTGGCAACTCGTGACTTCTTGGCCTACCTGTCCGAAGGTAACCTCCTGGCCTACGTGACGAACCTGAACCACATTACCTGGAACATGTGGCAAGAATCCGTTTCCCTACCCCCCAAGCCCTCATTGAGGGGCTATCTAAACAGCAACTATCATCCTAATAAAGGGGGCTTTGACAAATCTGCTTGGCCTTATTCTTCTGTCCTAGCTCATTCCCTTCCAGGTAGCGCCTCTTCGAGACCCTGGAATAACTGGCTGCAGGGTGGGTTACAACCCCTAGACTAGTGACCCACCCAGGGCGGCAACAAACATCCACTTTCTTATTCTTAAAACGATCCCCGTGTGGGCTGGCGGAGCCCGCCATGAGAAAAGTGGCTACAGCTTCCCACCAGCGGGAGGCTCCGGCAGGTTACCAGCTGTGCTGCGTGCCCAGGCGGTGGCAAAGTTCCCAATGCGTGGTGGCTGTGAGCAGACCCATGGACACAGAAAAGTAGCCATAAAAGCAACTGCTAGCCCCAAAGAGACGGTTGTTGGTCCCCGGGGCGGGCTGGCGGAGTCGCCATGCAATAAGCAGCTACAGTTTCCCACTAGTGGGAGGGCATGCGCCACGCGGGCGGTGGCGGCGGGTAACAGACACATAGACACAAAAGATAGGCATAGGTATTTATTAAGAAAGAGAGGGAGAGAGAAAGAAGGGGAGAGAGAGAGAGAGAGAGAGAGAGAGAGAGAGAGAGAGAGAGAGAGAGAGA
>NW_026068737.1:21008-22489 GCF_014885135.2 Alexandromys fortis
TCCAGCCCAAGAATTCTTAATACAATACAATAAAATATACTTACACTAGCAAAACTGTATATTGGAGCCATCCAAAGAATTCTATCAAAAGTAAAACATAAAATAACATTTAATATCATGTTTATGAATTATGTCAGTCAACACTAGTAGTAGCAAATATATTAAGACTTGACCTTATAATAGGTTTTTGAAGTTCTGGTTTTGTATAATGTACTAAGTGTTGCATAATCCCCCAGAGGGACACAGAGATTGTCATTATCATAAAGACACCCGCGATAAAGTATGGATCGGTGTTTATTCCAACCTTGAAAGACAAAAGAACGCATTATTTAGATTCTGATATTAAAACTATAAAGATCAATATTTTTATTTCTTAGGTTTTCATTTGATTTCTAATGCTGCTTGGCATTTCCAAAATAATTAGTAGCAATTTTTAAAAAAGATTTACTTTTTAAAAAATTCTATGTATGTTTGTGTCTGTGTGGGCATCGGCTGAGGCCAGAAGAGGGCGCTAGAGTCCTTGGACCTGGAGTTAGAGGGGAGTTGAGAGCACACACCTTTAGTGTGTGTCCAAGGAGGAGGCTCCAGGACAACCAAAAGAACCCTCCTCGAACTAAACAAAACATTCCCATACTATCTTTGCCCACGGAATCGTGTCTGAGTGAGGACCAGCGCCGTGTGTGCCAAGGACTGTACAGACCAAGTGTCCTCCAGAGTGCTGCTAGGAGGGAAGTTCCATGTCGAGCAGTCATAAACCATGCGACAGGAAAAACGAGCCACCACAACCACCGCTGCAGTCACGTGCCACAGCACGGCAGCGCTGTGGGCACTTCTCTCTGCCTCAGTGTCCTCTTCCACAGAGGGAATCTCCTGTACTCGGCATTTCTTAGAGGGTTAAATAAAATCATAGTTACAGAATGAAAGAGAGCGATCTTGAGGATATGCTCTAGCTAATACCTCTAACCTTAAACACAAAACAAAGCCTTTGTAATCTCAGTCTTCTCTGCCCATGGTGCTATCATTTCCCAGGGCCCTTCAGAGTCAAATCTTCAAAACTCAAAGATTCTCCAGGTTCTAAGCTTCTGCCACACATTCCCACTTAAACAGTTCCGTTCTGGCGTTAGACCTTCAACTGCAGTGAAATCACTGAGCTCTCAATGACCTTTCTACTAGTGAAACATGAGACAAGGTAGCGACAATGGACAAGAGCCAAAACGTTCCCTGAAACCCTCCTTCCCGGGCATTCACTTTGTTCTTTGTAATTTCCTGTGAAATACTGGCGCCAGGTCCTTTGCTGTTGTTCCTTCTCTGAGTCCATGATCTAAAGCATTCTCTAACTGCGGACATTGACTGAAGTCTGACCATACCTAGGAGTACAGCTGGGGGAGTACCTAGGTGTGCTCCCCTTTCAGAGGTTGAAACCTAACCTCGAATGCCAACGGTCATATTTGGGCATAAGGCTGATGGGAAATGACTTAGGT
>NW_026068738.1:0-1798 GCF_014885135.2 Alexandromys fortis
ATGAGGACTGCTGAGAAGTCAAGAACAATGGCAATGGGTTTTGATCCTACTGCACGTACTGGCTTTGTGGGAAACAGTCGTTTTCAAAAGTTACAATTGCATTTAACCACTAAAATACTGCTTTAATTATGATATTTACTTAAGACATGGGGGAAACTTGAATAGAGTTAGAAGAGGAAGAATACTATTCAAAAGCAATTAGGAACTGCATGACCTGAAGGGAATTATGCTGTAGGAAGTCTTACAGCTGGTGGTTACCCGCCTACTAGGGCGTGGCCTCTTATACTATATATGCTGATGCAGAGCCTGCATCAGCCCCTTCTTCCCCGGCTGTTCTTTCGCGTTACCAGATTCAGTCTCTGTTCTCCGTTCAAGCAGAGAATTCTGATTTGTGAGTTTACCCCTAAATAACTAACCATCTATTTCTGAATTCTGAGCTAGTGTGGGATTACTTCTAAGCGTCCTTTTCACAGAATTATATTCTTAGTAAACTAGAACAAATAGATCATACATGAGTATTGCCAAGATTATTGGTTGGTCTCTACAACCAAATGGCAAGTACCCATTGCCAAATATAACACCTACGTAACTCACTGAACACGGAGAGGTTGAGCTGGTGCTTACTTAGAGTCTTCATTCACTAATGACTATTGTTCATTGTGCTGGAAGTTACTGTGCATGTTACCAAAGGAGAAAAGGTAAACACCCTTGGGTCTATAATAATGAACTACCTGCATGGTATGCTGGGGCAATAGTGGCACACAGCATGTGGGACTAACCAACAATGTAGAAAAGGATTTAAATCCCACTTCATGAGATGGAATTCATTCCATATACTGCTTACTTGTTGAGGAACCTGAGAACAGTCATGCCAGGGACCTAAGGCAAAACCAAATTCTAATGTTCTGCTAAAGGAGTGTAATCCTAAAATGATTCCTCATGACAATGTGCTATATTCATAGATCAGTTCCTTGCTCAACCATCATCATAGACGGTTCCTTTTGCAGTGAATGGGAAATAAATACGGAGATCTACAGCTGGACAATGTGCAGAGCATGAGAAACCTTAGAAGGTGCAATCCTAAATGGATTTTTTCCCATAAAATCCCTGTCCTCAGGATTCAGAGAACCCTACAGAACAGGAAACAGAAAGATTCTAAGAGCCAGTGGAGATGGAGGACACCAAGGAAACAAGGTCTCCTAGACACAGTAGGACCAATGACATATGACAGCATATGGAGGGTCTGCACGCGGGCTCAGCCAGATGGGGCTGCAGAACTGAGAGGGGAAGTAGAAACAAACTCTCATTCCTGACCTAGAAACTGTCTCTAACTGATAACTATCTGAACATGAAAAATCAGTTATTTCCAAAGGTGTCTTATTAGGGATAGAGAACACTCCTAAGGGCAGATCCAATGCCCAATAGTAAATGACCCACACCAAATGAACATAGGGGGCACCTTTGGAGGTGGTCTCATAACGTTTTTCAGGGATTAAAAAAAAACTTTACAGGTTATTTGCATTATTGTAATGAATCTCATTTTGTATTTTTATAGGATTCTTATGTGCACTGATCTGTGTGTCTTTGCATCTTTTTTATTCAGTCTTATTCAGTTCTTGCTCTTTTCTTTGTTTTTTTTTTTTTTTTTTATTCAGTTCTTGCTCTTTTCTTTGTTTTTTTTTTTTTTGTTCTGTTTCAGTTGTTTTCCCTGCTTGTTTTTTTTTTCCACCTTATTTTTCTTTAGATTTCTGTTTGTTTTTTTAGGTGAGGAAGGACGGGTGTTAGGTTCGATGGGGGG